>NC_057933.1:72692644-72992644 GCF_018555375.3 Anguilla rostrata | reverse complement strand
ATTAGTTTTTTTAGTTGAACAGCAAAATATGAGTTGACACAACTTATTTTTGGTTGCTATGCCAACATAAAAGCTTGTCACCAGAGCTAAGAATTTGTAATCCAATGATCCTGAGCTGAGCCAACTTAAAAAGTGCATTGTAATTACTTACTTACAACTTTGTATTTGGAGTAGCCTTACATTTTCTACAGTGTACAAGAACAGACCAAGAACCTACATTGCCCATCATGACAACAATAACCCTAAATGTGTATGGAGTATGGAGTTGTCTCGATATTATTCATTCTTTGTAACGTGTACTTAATGCCATATTAAAATTATTTAAAACAAAAGGCATTAGGTGAAGGAATGGTTTGAAAGTGGAAATGATAACTGCTCAATAAAAAAGGGCAGAGAGGGTCCAGCAGTTAAAGAGAAAAAGGAGTAAGGAGTGATTATGGCTTCATTTATTTTTATTCTCTGGCCATACACTGTAAATATATATATATATATATATATATATATATATATATATATATATATATTTAAATTCTGTATGAACTATATGAAGTATGAAGAACTGAAGATCCGTTGCTTGCCTCACTCAAGATGTTAAGGCAGCCATGTTACTCTTTATTTTAAGCAGAGCCACCCAGACATTATTACAGTGTACCGCACTGCAGTGCTTGCCTGTCTTGTTATGATATCCAAACTCGATACTTTGATCTGGAGCAAGTAACCCGCACAAACTGACTCTTTTGTTCACGAGTGTGAACGGGCTAATCTGCCTGACCTGACATGACCTTGACCGCCAACGCTCGCGTTTCGGTTCACGCTGCCCCGGACACCAGCGCTTCCTGCAAGACAGCCCTTGATCGTTTCTTCAAACGGCGTCCCGCTAAGACGGGAACAGAAGAGTGACCTCGCGCGTGACACCGAAGCAGGCAGGAGAACGTCAGCACGAACATTCTGCCATTCAGAAGACTATTCACGAACAACAACCGTAGAAGCACCGAACACCCAGGGGCACATTTGTAGAACTGAGGTACAAGTCGAGCTATGATGGGAGGAGAAGTGAGAATGAAAACCAGAATGAAAGGGAGCAAAGCATGGAACAGATGGATGATAGAATGGTTGGGTGAGTGGATGGATGGATAGATGGATGGATGTACAGATGAAGGGATGGCCAGTATTAAGGGTCAACTGTTCATAGTCAGAAATAAGAGTGATGAGAAACTGTTTGTGTTATTAGCATCATTAGTAGTGGCATGCTAATTTAACACCACTTCATCATCACAGGAGATATGCATGGAACGTATATCTGTATTTATTTTCTTTTCTTCTGCCTTCATATGATTTTATATTATGTACTATAATTTTTTAAATTATTTTTTTTGAGTATATTAGTTTAATCACTTAGGCTATTAACATCACAGTTATTGATATCAGTGTCCATGCTTTTAAATAGTATAAGAACTATTTGTGGCCCATAAAAAATTGGCTACCACAGTACTAAACACAATCTGAATAAAATAAAGAGAATTCATGTAAAAATGGTTTGTAACAAGGTTCTAGGCCCAGGTACCAAAATGAATACACAGAAGGACACACACACACACACACATCACACGGTCGGACCACATGCTCTCTCTCTCTCTTTCTCTCTCTCTCTCTCTCTCTCGTGAAAAAAACGGCAAAGAGCCGCGACGCGCAGGGCCGCACATAGCTGATCAATATTCGATTTAGTTGCTAATTTAGGGCCTTTCTATAGCTGTCATCCCGTGATGTATGAGTCCTAACCCGAGGTCGCCGCGGAAAAGAAGAAGAAAAAAAAAAATAAGAAAAAAATCAAACACCAGTCAACTTTTCACTTAACAATAGACCGACTTGAATATTATTTATGGGCGAAAGCGCCACTTTATGGGTGAATTGCTTCTATCGCTCGCTGAATGACAAAGCGGCTAGTAAGTACACGACACGTAGGCATTGACACAGAAGTAAACAGACACACAGGGAGAACAGATGTAAACAGGTACAAACACGCAGGGTCGTACGAAAAAACATATGGATAGGAAGGAAACATTAACATAGACAGATATCAATGAGCACGCAAAACAGTGATGTAAGCGCTCCAATTACACGTTGTGCCTTTACTACCGTTAATATGGATTTATATACTTAGGATCTGACATAACAGCCGTATTCACGGGACTGGGTAAAATAAATAATTGGTGACTCTATAAAAATGAAATATTTGGAAAGTAGGCTGCATCATAATTCTGTGTAGGCCACCTACCCAAAAGCCACTCACACAAAGGAAGTAAAGAAAGTATGAAACATACAATCGCCTATATTTATTAATACAAAAAGCATGTTCTGAAATTTGGACACAGCAGTATGCAGCTTTACCTGAAGCGCTACAACAATATGGCAAGGGATAAAACGTAATGACAAGATAGCATACACGCACGCACGCGCGCGCCCGCGCACACACACACAAACACACTGCTTTATTTCGCCACTTAATGTCTTCCCGATCGATCACTGTTCTTAGGATGTTATCAATAATCTCAAAGCTTGATTAACTTCAACGTTTCCATAACAATTCTGCACGTTTATTCTCTCTCGGATTTTAATTAACACTTGCTTAATTAGTTCTAGATCGTTTAGGAGTAAGACGCTTTATTTTGGGGGGGGGGGGGGTATTACATTTACATAAAAAAATCTAGGCTGATAAATTGATATATTATCGGGAAAGAAATGTTGTAGGAATTTCTTGGCGGAACGAATCATAAACAGACATCCATCAAAATGAGGCAGCTTGAGACAACGAATAATTCTTTATGGATAATATTTAATTATTTCATGTTTTTACTAGTCTACAGCTTTTTAATTTAGAAAACGCTAATGATACATTAAACATATGTTGTTCTTCCAGTTTAAAGAAAACAAATAGTCTACTTTTAAACGTTCACAAAACCAGATGCAATCATTTCCAGCAACTGAGATTTCACAATTGAAGCACACAGCTAATCTACTCCAGGCGTAGGCCTATGACGGCATATTTGAATTTTGGGCCTCCTGCTTTTGTTTGTTTTCGTTTTTATGCTTGGATTTAGTACCTTAAATGGTAGACATATTCGTGTTTCTAAAACACTTCAAATTATTTTCCAGTTTGCTTGAGTAAATGGAAGTGCATCCGGTGCAGAATTTCGATGACGCATGACAACAACAGGGCCACAAATCCGACCTGGTTTTGGAACTACGACGTCGGAGCACAGTGATTCAGGTAGCCTATGATGATTGACCAATACCTACAGTAAACCTAAAAGTGCGCGGGGTTAATTACATTGCATCTACTCGTTAAAAAAACATTAAAGAGAACATACGCTGGAACTAGGAACAGGACGACGGGCTGCTGGCTCAGAACACCCTTGGCCAACACAGGGCAATAGCCTATTCCCCGTTTCTGCGACGCATTCCAAATATTCAATTCACTGCGTAAATATGTCACGGTTCTGCTCTCGGGGGGTTGCCCGGTCGCTTCATTTCCAGGTAGCTCCAGTACCATGCACTTTGCATTGATTAGCCATAGCAAAGCGCTATTTGCTGCCACAGTAGACCCCTCGTGGGCGGTAAGACCCTACTTGTTTAACGCGATCAGTTGCAGGGATGACCATACGACCTTGCTGTCATATTAAAAAGACAACAGTAGCAACGCTGACACTGTTGACTAATTATGGCAATTGCATATGTCGAAGAACCAAGACCTAACTACAACGGAAATCCGGTGCTGCTGTACACACACACACAGAGCTTTATCTAAATTACATTCACAATACTTAGTGTAAATACGTAAAAACACCAAATAATCAGTAGGTCAACAGACAAAATTCATTTATTATAACAATAATGCTTCTGTTAATCGCTACGATTCTCCAAGTGCTGATAACAATGATACTAACTGCGATATGATATATGAATGCGTTCGACGTCAATCAGTGATTAGATGCTCTCCACACCTCGTTTCCCCTCGCTGTGACTACGGCTCAGCCTGCAAAAATAATTGCACGTTAATAGGAAAAGAAGCGGGGGCGGGGGAGGGTGGAGCAAGAAGGAGGGTCATTATTAACAGAGTTGATTAGAGAGGATGACTGACCTCCACCATGCATCTTATACACGGAGGACAGAGCGACGGTGGGGGAAGAGAAAGAATGGAAGTTTGCACAACAGTTTATCACTCCCTGTATTTACGCAGTCATTCGCAGCTTGACTATACACTGTAGGCAGAGGCTACTTAAACATTATGGAGTCAATGACTCTAGGACGGCTTCAAGAGTTAGTGGGAGGTGTTTAAAAAAAGCAGTCGCAGATAGAAATACTAAGGAAAAAATTAGGAGGATGAACCTCCCCCCCACATACACACACACACACATAAACACATGCATGCGCGCACACACACACACACGACACTGTTTTCCGTGTTCATTTCCTCTTTACCTGTCAGTCTCTCTGTTCCCCCTCTTATCTTCAAAAGTTGCACAGCTTTTGACTGGGCTCTGGGGGGCTGCAGTCGGAAGGGGGAGTCACCAGAGCCTGGAGAGAGGGGTGTTGAGAGGGTGGGGGGGGGGAGAAAGGGAGAGAGAAGGGGGTATGAGGAGACTGAAGCGTTTCTAATTTAAATAAACCCTCTGGCAGACTGAAACTGGCAGTCAGCTTCCCCTCTGCGCGCAGGAAAAGAAAAGAAAGGGGAAAGAGGGAGGGCGAAAGGAAAACAGAGATAGCTGGATGTATATAGAGATGTCACCGTGTCGGTTTCATTATATGAGTGGGGAAAAAAAGGGGGGTGGGGGGGTGGGGTGCGTAGTGGCGGTGAGGATGCGCAAAGAATAAAGAAAGTTCAGTATACGAAAGCTGTAGGTGGGGTGTCAAAAATAAATGGGGGTTATATGGGAGGGAAAAAAATTTCACTCAGGTGAGAAAGACTGAAGAAAAAAAAAACAAAAAAAGGAACAGAAACGGTACCATTTGGGTCCTGTATGTTGAGAGCCAAAGAGAAACACACAGTATGCCGGGTTGAGAAAGACCAGTAATGTCTGTTAGTGGCCCTCAGCTCTTGGTCTTCCATTCATTACACACTTGCACCTGTTCAGATTCCACTGAGCCTATTATATTATCTGACCTGAGCTCACCTGAGCTTATCTTTGACTTCTCCGGCTCCTCATGTCTATGAATTATGAAAGTGTTGCATGCAGTTTGTTTGAGAGTCTACCACTGCCTCAACAAAATAAAACCGTTCATCCCTAGCTGTTCCACATTAAAAAAAAAAAATCATATTTACATGTATGAATTACAAGGGAATTAAGGACGCATTTTCAGTGGCACTACTGTATAATAAATCTAGCCCCTGGGCAAGTCAGCAGAAGTGCACTCAAAGTTTCCTTGAAGTAATGGCACCTTTACGAGTGTCTGTGGCGGAGTGTGTAGGTGATGATGTGGGCAGAAGTCAGTAAATTACAAGTGAAGGAAAGGATGGGGGCAGGGCAAGTAACGGGACTTGTCATACCCCTCCCTACTTTGACTACACCATTTCCACCAAAAAAAAATCATAAGTTGCTTAAGTTAGTTGTAAGTTTAAAAAAATTGTAACATATATATATATATATATATATATATATATATCATATGATGCTTGCTCAGTAAGGGACAGTAGGGGAATAAATAAATAAATAAATAAATAAATAAATAAATAAATAAATAGTAAGCAGATATTATTAGACAGGCCGCAGGATGCCGCACGTGCGAGAAAAGCTGGACACGCCACTCCGTTTGCGTATGCGCAAGGAAGGGGAAAACGAAGAGAAGAAAACTAAAAGGGAGAGGGGA
Organism: Anguilla rostrata; assembly: GCF_018555375.3. NCBI lineage: Eukaryota > Metazoa > Chordata > Actinopteri > Anguilliformes > Anguillidae > Anguilla > Anguilla rostrata. Next base: position 72,986,779 of record NC_057933.1, on the reverse strand, counting down.
GAGCACACACTCCCCCTCCCTCAAACACACACGCACACCGAGAACTGGCTCCGGCTTCAGTGGCGCTGGAGTGAAGCGGCGACGCGGGGAGAACCATAAATCTTCATATAGCGGCTGTTTTGATTAATGCAGCCGAGTCGAGCTAGGGGGCTGGACCTATCCCATTACGGCCTAATGGAAGATGGAGCGGCGCTGTCTCCACCACTAGGCCCCTGTCATTTGTTCCACTTTGCAGTCCATTTGGCCGAGAGACTACAAGCCACTCCATCAAAAATATTTTCAGAGTTAATTTCCGCCCGCTTAATTCGCCTTGATTCGGATTGCGTATCGAATGGCAGGATCGATTTTCGCCTGGCGTCTAAATTAAATAAAAGAGGGGGGTATACTTTAAGACTGCGTTTTCTTTCTGTTCCCTTTTCTTTTCTTTCCCTTTTCAGCCCCACCATTCTCTATGGGTACCCCTCTTTCTTTTACGATTTCTTTCCCCTTTCTCATTGTATGTGTGTGTGTGTGAGTAGGACATGCGATTCGCGCATGTAGTTACTGAATGTAGGCTATTGTACTGAAAGAAGAAACGGGTTGATATATTTAGTAACAATTGATAAATGGACACGTTGCATAGATAGATATATAGATAGGACTGACTGATAGCCACTAAACTTTAGATCTATTGCGTACACGGATATTGGGAAATCGAGGATTTCGAGGATGCAAATTTATAATCACGGGAACTGTTATGTCAGCTAAAATTAAAGAAATTCACTAGCCATAAGGAAACCTGGACGAACAAATACAACATGCTGGTAAGAATAAAAAGACAACATGGAAAAACGGGGAAGGTGTTAAGAGCAGATGAATGCTCGAGAAAAGAGGGGTAAATTAGGGGCACCGGGGTATTGAGGAAGGGAAAAATAATAGGGAAAAAGTACCAAAAAGAAATGAAAAAAGGTAAAAAGCGCAGTGACAAATTGGTCGAGTGTGTCGCGAATTCCCTTTTAGATTTAAAGCCGCGTGTAGCCTATCGTCATATCTTTCCAGAGTAATTTATTTTCTCATTTCTCTCTCTACCTCAGTCCCTCTCTCTGTGAATTTATCTGTTAGCCCCCGCGCGCGCTCCGGTCACGTGCGATTGAAGAGGGAAAAAAGTCAATAAAAGTCTCCAGCGACAACTGTTTCCCCCGCCGGGTGTATGTCTCCCGCGCCTAGGCCTATCTCTTTCTCGCTTTATTTTTATTTGTTTACTTTGTAACTTTCTTTATTTCTTTCATTTGTCCATTTCTTGCTTAAGTATCTTTCATTTTTGTCAATGTAACTTGATGTATTTTACTTTTGCCACAGTAAATAATTTCCTCTGTTCTCATTCTGTGATTTTTTGAGCAGATAGTCTTTCACAGTATCAAATGTTTTTTGCCCCAGACCAGCAGACCCTCCAGACTTCAAATTGGATAATGAAAGCAATCAGAAAATAAATAAGTATGTAAATAAATAAATTGTTTTCATTGTTTTGCAATCTATAGAACTTGCAGTAGACTCATTATTAGATAATAATTTCTTACTTATTTCTTAAGTGCGGTACCTGGTGGAACAAAATTTGTCAGTGTCGGCCTACTCTGACTCAAAGCATTCTTCAGTGCAAAAAAAAAGGAACAAAAAGTGAAACACATATGGAGAGATAGTGAGTAAGGTAAAGAGCGATAGACTGTAGCCCATAGCCCAAAATGTGAGCAGAGCACAATCTGCTTTGTCTGTCTTTATTTCAGTCTATACATTTGTTATTGTCTGATTCTTGAGAAAAACTGCCTGAACTCCAAATAATGAAATAAGTACACAACACACACAGTCACCAACCCCCTGGAAAGAAACACACTGTGTCAATATTAATCTCTGTGACAGAAAGTCGAAATATGGCATCTGTCACACGTCATCCTCCCTCTCCCCTGTCTTTGAGGGGGAAAAGGAAGGCATGGAGGGAGAATAGTGGGCTGTGGATAGAGAGAGTAAGGAGGTAAATGGAGGAGATGGAGGGTCAAGGGAAAAAAAGGGAGAGCTTGAACAAAAAAAAAGGAGAAATAAGCCTTATGGGGAAATAATCTGTAAGATAAAAAATAATTAACATCCCACACACAACAGGACCGAATGTGACGGTCCGGGTAGGGGGGACCCAAACGCAGAGGGAAAAAAAACACAAACTCAAAAGGGAAAATTAACAAAGACTTTACTAACACAAGGTGAACAAACAAGGAACAGACAAGGCCACAATGGGCTAAAACACAAACTCAAAAAATAATCTAATGAAACAGAAAACAGGAACTCAAAAACACAGACAGGGCAGAACACGGGAAGGCAGAGCACAAGGGAAGGACAAAAACACAAGTCAGGAACAAAATACAGGCAGGTGAAACACAAACTCAAAAAATAATCTAATGAAACAGAAAACAACAAGAACTCAAAAACACAGGCGGGGCAGAACACGGGAAGGCAGAGCACAAGGGAACAAGCAGGTACATACAGTCGGGAAACAAACACAAGCAGGCAGGTACATGTATGTCAGGTAACAAACACAAGGCAGAACACACGCAAGGAACCAGCACCCGAGTCAAGGGAACAGAGAACTTAAATAGACAAGGGGTAACAAGACACAGGTGAACTCAAAAACAATCAAACCAGAAGGAGGGGATAACAAGACACAGGTGGGAACCATGATGGGATAACGAGACAATTGAAACAATCATACAATTAACAGGAGGGAGCAGGACACAAAACAGAAGTGCCGCCATCTGGCGGCCCAACAAGGGAAACACAGACAGGAACACAGGACCATGACAGTACCCCCCCCCCAAGGGACGGCTCCTGACGTCCCAGGAGGCCGACCCGGGGAGGGAGTCAACAGAGGGTGGGGCTGGAGACCGGATTCAGGACTGGACAAGACAAGAACAGGGACAGAACACAGGAACAAGACTCTGGACCGGACTCTGACGAGGGAACAGGACTCAGACAGGAACAGGGACTGGACACAGAACTGGGGCAGGAACAGGACAGGAACGGAACAAGACAAGACTCGGGGCTGGACTGGACAGGAACGGAACAAGACAAGACTCGGGGCTGGACTGGACAGGAACGGAACAAGACAAGACTCGGGGCTGGACTGGACAGGAACGGAACAAGACAAGACTCGGGGCTGGAGTGGACAGGAAGGGATCTCGGGGCTGGAGAGGGACTCGGGGCTGGAGAGGGACTCGGGGCTGGAGAGGGACTCGGGGCTGGAGAGGGACTCGGGGCTGGAAACAGGACTCGACAGGAACAGGACTGGACAGGAACAGGACTGGACACAGGACTCAGGGCAGAAGCAGGACTGGACAGGAACAGGACGGGACTCAGGACTAGAACGGGACGCAGGACTCGGGACTGGACTCAGACGGGGGAGCAGGACTCGGGACTGGGCAGGACCCGGGCAACACGGGGAGACTCAGGGCTGGGCAGAACCCGGGCGACACGGGGGAAACTCAGGGCCCGCACATCGGGCGACACGGGGGAAACTCAGGGCCCGCACATCGGGCGACACGGGGGAGACTCAGGGCCCGCACATCGGGCGACACGGGGGAGACTCAGGGCCCGCACATCGGGCGACACGGGGGAGACTCAGGGCCCCGCAATCGGGCGACACGGGGGAGACTCAGGGCCCGCACCTCGGGCGACACGGGGAAATTCAGGGCTGGCCCGCACTCGGGCGACACGGGGGAAACTCAGGGCCCGCACATCGGGCGACTCGGGGGAAACTCAGGGCCCGCACATCGGGCGACTCGGGGAAACTCAGGGCCCGCACATCGGGCGACTCGGGGAAACTCAGGGCCCGCACATCGGGCGACTCGGGGGAAACTCAGGGCCCGCACATCGGGCGACTCGGGGGAAACTCAGGGCCCGCACCTCGGGCGACTCGGGGGAAACTCAGGGCCCGCACATCGGGCGACTCGGGGAAACTCAGGGCCCGCACTCGGGCGACAGGGGGACTCAGGAAACCAGGGGGAACTCAGGAAACCAGGGGGGACTTGGACAGGGGCAAGGCAGACATACAGGACTGGACTGGGGCGAGGTGGACACAGGACAGCAACGAGACGGGGCACGACAACACTGGACTGGGTTGGACAAGACTGAGGGGGAAACAGACTGCCAGATACTGGCACAATAGGGAGACCTAAAAAGACAGACACAGGGACAAGCAGGCGGGAGGCACACGGCGACACCGATGGACACACAAAGGGACAGGCAGACAGGGAAGGCGAGGGGGGAACCCAACAACTGACATAAGGACTGACACACAGGCAAACAAGACAAAACACACGCGGACTGGCACACAGACAGACAGGCAGACAGGCGGGCAAACACGTTGGCCGATGGGCTGACGGCCTGGGGGCAGACAAACAGGCCAACAAACTGGCTGACACACATACGGGTAGACTAACAGACAAACAGGCGGGCAGACAATTAGACAGGGGGGCCGGGGAACACACGGACACACGGTTGGGAGGACAGACACCAAAGGGAGAATGGACACCAGGGGAGCGACGAGACCGGGGAGGGACGACCACTGGGGGGAGCGACGAGACCGGGGGAGGGACGACCACTGGGGGGAGCACGGACACCGGGGAGTGACGACCACTCGGGGGAGCGACAACACCAGGGGAAGGACGAACCCTGGAGGACGGGGGAACACTAGAGGGAAAACGGACACTGGGGGGCGTGAGAACACTAGGGGAAGCACGAACGCCAGGGGGAGCACGAACGCCAGGGGGAGCACGAACCCAGGGGGAGCACGAATGCCAGGGGGCAAGGTGTGGACACTAGGGGGAGCGAGAACACTAGGGAAAGAACGGACACTGGGGGGCGCGAGAACACTAGGGGGAGCACGAACGCCAGGGGGAGCACGAACGCCAGGGGGCAAGGTGTGGACACTAGGGAGAGCAAGAACACTAGGGAAGAACGGACACTGGGGGCGCGAGAACACTAGGGGGAGCACGAACGCTAGGGGGAGAACGAACGCCAGGGGGAGCACAAACGCCAGGGGGAGCACAAACGCCAGGGGGAGCACAAACGCCAGGGGGAGCACAAACGCCAGGGGGAGCACAAACGCCAGGGGGAGCACAAACGCCAGGGGGAGCATGAACGCCAGGGGGAGCACGAACGCTAGGGGGCAAGGCAGGTGGCTTAGCCTGTGGGGCGGCCAGAGCAGTCTGCGGCGGCCCCTGCGGGACAACCGAAGGGACCGTTGTCCTCTCCGGGGCTCTGGACGGCTCTGGAAGCCTCTCCGGAGCTCTGGACGGCTCCGGAAGCCTCTCCGGAGCTCTGGACGGCTCCGGAGGCCCCCCCGGGACTCGAGGCAGCTGCGAAGGCCCCCCTGGGGCTTGAGGCGGCTCCGGAGGCCCCCCCGGGGCTCGAGGCACAAGTAAAGCCCGAAACTTGGGTGTAGCAGGCGGCCTCCGCGGAAGGGTCAGAGCAGGCGGGACCTCCGGGGCTGGAGGCGGCTCTGGGGGCCTCTCCGGGGCTGGAGGCGGCTCTGGGGGCCTCTCCGGGGCTCGAGGCGGCTCTGGGGGCCTCTCCGGAGCTCGAGGCGGCTCTGGGGGCCTCTCCGGAGCTCGAGGCGGCTCTGGGTGCCTCTCCGGGGCTCGAGGCGGATCTGGGAGCCTCTCCGGGGCTCCAGGTGGCTCTGGGGGCCGCTCCGGGACTTGAGGCAGAGCAGGCCGTGAAGGCCGCTCCGGGACTTGAGGCAGAGCAGGCCGTGAAGGCCGCTCCGGGACTTGAGGCAGAGCAGGCCGTGAAGGCCGCTCCGGGACTTGAGGCAGAGCAGGCCGTGAAGGCCGCTCCGGGACTTGAGGCAGAGCAGGCCGTGAAGGCCGCTCCGGGACTTGAGGCAGAGCAGGCCGTGAAGGCCGCTCCGGGACTTGAGGCAGAGCAGGCCGTGAAGGCCGCTCCGGGGCTTGAGGCAGAGCAGGCCGTGAAGGCCGCTCCGGGGCTTGAGGCAGAGCAGGCCGTGAAGGCCGCTCCGGGACTTGAGGCAGAGCAGGCCGTGAGGGCCGCTCCGGGACTTGAGGCAGAGCAGGCCGTGAGGGCCGCTCCGGGACTTGAGGCAGAGCAGGCCGTGAAGGCCGCTCCGGGACTTGGAGCAGAGCAGGCCGTGAAGGCCCTTCCTGGACTTGGGGTGGAGCAGGCCGAGGGGCCTGCCGACTGGGCTGGGCAGGGGACAGGAGCACAGACCACAGCCGTAGGGAACCAGGCTGGGCAGCTGGACGGGACCGGCGGGACCCCCGCGGGCCGGGCCCTGGAAAGATCGCCAGTCGAGTCCCTTGGAATGACGCAGGGCCGGGAACCGCTGGCTGGGCAGCTGGAGGTCTGGCCGACCGGGAGGCAGCCCGACCACGGCGCCTCCGTGACCGCCCACCCCGGGCACTGGGAAGCTCAAGGGCGAGGGACTCCCAGTCGCTGGGTGGCGAGTCCTCCGGGTCACTCCACCACCCCGGTGGCATGATAAACAAACACAAACAAACAAAAAAAAAAAAAAAAAAAAAAAAAAAAAAAAAACACCTCTGCTGGGTCCCACACTGGCTGGTTCCTTCTGTGACGGTCCGGGTAGGGGGGACCCAAACGCAGAGGGAAAAAAAACACAAACTCAAAAGGGAAAATTAACAAAGACTTTACTAACACAAGGTGAACAAACAAGGAACAGACAAGGCCACAATGGGCTAAAACACAAACTCAAAAAATAATCTAATGAAACAGAAAACAGGAACTCAAAAACACAGACAGGGCAGAACACGGGAAGGCAGAGCACAAGGGAAGGACAAAAACACAAGTCAGGAACAAAATACAGGCAGGTGAAACACAAACTCAAAAAATAATCTAATGAAACAGAAAACAACAAGAACTCAAAAACACAGGCGGGGCAGAACACGGGAAGGCAGAGCACAAGGGAACAAGCAGGTACATACAGTCGGGAAACAAACACAAGCAGGCAGGTACATGTATGTCAGGTAACAAACACAAGGCAGAACACACGCAAGGAACCAGCACCCGAGTCAAGGGAACAGAGAACTTAAATAGACAAGGGGTAACAAGACACAGGTGAACTCAAAAAACAATCAAACCAGAAGGAGGGGATAACAAGACACAGGTGGGAACCATGATGGGATAACGAGACAATTGAAACAATCATACAATTAACAGGAGGGGAGCAGGACACAAAACAGAAGTGCCGCCATCTGGCGGCCCAACAAGGGAAACACAGACAGGAACACAGGACCATGACACCGAAGACAGGACTGGCCAGGAGAAAGAAGTTAAGACTGTCATTTTCTAAGCACCCACTGGCTTTAATTATGCCACATCTTTTATCCTCTCCCTCGCTCTCTGATAATTTATCTGCTCCTAATTTATGTAGGGGTGCGAGTTTGCTTCCCTTTGGAAAGGCCAAGGGCTGAAACTCCAATACATCTATTTAATGGCAAGCCAAATTAAGTCTCTTTTCTGTGTATTATGCCTCTGTTGGAGTGTGTAATCAAAACTTTTTCCAGTGTCAGAAGAGATACACTAATCATAAAAGTAAGGAAAATGCTGATGAATGCTATGGTAGAGAGTATGTTTCTGTTTTGCCCTTATGAACACTCTGTCTGCCCTTATGAACATGCTGTTCTTCCCTTATGAACACACAGTTCTGTCCTTATGAACATGCTGTTTTGCCCTTATGAACACACTGTCTGCCCTTAGGAACAAGCTGTTTTGCTCTTAGGAACACACTGTTTTTTCCCTTATGAGCACACTGTTCTTCCCTTATGAACACACTGTTCTTCCCTTATGAGCATGCTGTTCCACCCTTATGAACACACTGTTCCGCCCTTATGAACACACTGTTTTGCTCTTAGGAACATGCTGTTTTTTCCCTTATGAACACACTGTTCTGCCCTTATGAACACACTGTTCTTCCCTTATGAACACACTGTTCTGCCCTTATGAACACACTGTTCCGCCCTTATGAACACACTGTTCCACCCTTATGAACACGCTGTTTTGTCCTTATGAACACACTGTCTGCCCGTAGGAACAAGCTGTTCTGCTCTTAGGAACACACTGTTCTGCCCTTATGAACACACTGTTCTTCCCTTATGAACACACTGTTCTGCCCTTACAATCATAGGCTGTACAGAGGTCTGCTGAGGCTGCCAAACGTGAAGTTCCAGGAAAAAAAAAACAGTGTTTGAGAAGGACACATAATGAAAGATTCTCTGAGTACTTTGTGTGTGGCGATATCTTCAGAGGAGACACAGAGAGGCCACGGAGCATCAAATGAAAAGAGTTTCCAGGGACGATGTCGGGTCTTAGCTTACAGAGTTGGCAATTTGTTGCTAGATGTGGTCATGATGAGACCATCACAGTTTTGGCTGCAGGATCCCGCGGCTGGGTATCGTGCAAGGTGGGCTTGTGCAGATGGAGAAAGCCTCAGGAGGTCGGCATCGCTAAAACCTGATACATGTGGTTAAAGTCACAGAAAGGCCCTTTTGTTGATGTCAGAGATGTTGTCTGAACGCGAGGCCTGTGTCAATATCAAATTTGGTGGGGGCGGCAGCAGGGGGGTATGTAAACCTTGTTCAAACTGGGAGGGAGTGTATCAGATCGCAATCATATATTGTACAAGTTGGACTGAATGTTTAAAAATCTCCAAAGGAAATATGCCACGCACAAATTACTGCCAATCACACGTAATAAACAGAGACAGGGCAACACATAGTTATTTTATTCTTTTGGCTGTGATATGACTAGATGCGAGGCATTTGCCATTCTCTCTTGGCGGACGATTAGCTGAAATGAAAAAATCTATCGCTACATCTGATTAAATGACTCCCTCATGTACTGTAGGAAATGCGAGTGTAATTTCTTTAGCATCTTCGCAGTAGCCGCGATTTCGCTCCAAAGAGAATCACGTGCGTAAGGAATTCAGTAAAGTTTCTGGAAAGTTCCTTGAGCGCCCCGGTGCACGACGGCCGTCCGGTGGCTCGTCCCACCGAAGTTCTGGCTCTCGGTGCAGTGAGGCACTCTGTGGCCCAGAGCTGGATCCTCACGGTACCGGTACTGACTGTGAACAGCAGCCCCATAGGAGGAACACATAATTCCCAGCCAGCGCACACACACAGCACACGCTAGCTGTCCGCCCGCAGAACAGCTGTTGGTCCGCCGGCGTTTCACAAATCAACACTACGCCCGCCTGCGCTTTACAAATCTGCACTACAGTGGCCCGCACTACTGTTGAGGTAAGGCAGATCAGACAAGGACCAAGAGTTAAAAGAATCTAAAATTCAAGGGGGGGGATTGTTTTGCTGATGGCGGGCCAAAGCAGAGTTGATTTTACAAAGCGCTGGTGTCACGGCCTGGCTCAACATCCCTGACAATGACGTGGGAGACGCACACCGACGCACTGGCAGACAGAGCATGGGGCCGTCACAGCCGGCGTCCGGCACAGAGGGCGGTCTGGCGGGTGCTGGGTGGCTGGGCTGGCTGTGATGCAGCCCAGGGAAGGAGGGCAACTGTCGCCAGGCTTTTCCCCATCTCGCGGGGGGAGGGGGCGACTCCTCTGGGCGATCGATCGCCTGTTAGCATGAATTGCGCGCAGGTGATGTCACAGCTGCGCAGCGCAGCGCAGCTGGAGGACAGTAGAAAAAGGAAGCGGTGACTGCCAATGCTGTCATAAGTGGGGGGGGGGGGAGGAGGGTACTACAGTAGGATCGAGTACAACTTCATTCAGTGGCGGTGGGCCCCATTGTGATCATGAGGCCCAAAGATAGTAGTGCCGCCCCTGGTGGAAGACGTCCGCACTCCTCAGAACAGGCAGAGGATGTTGCTGGGCAGAGACAGGTTCACCAATATTACAGAGCATTCCAAATTAAAATTAAAGGAAAATTACTTGTGATTAAAGGAAATTAAAGGAAAATTAAAGGAAAATTACTCATATCCATGTGATTATTGGGTTTTTTTTTCTCTATTATATATGATCTTAGATCTTTCGACCCAATGGCCAATTTATGACAATCTGAATTCATTCATTGTGTCATTATGCACAGCTTGAGTGTCCTTTTACGATTGACCTGTGGCCATCTGCACAAGTGGATGTAATGTGTGATGATTAAGTAAGCCGGCATGATGTCCTTTATACAATTTGGGGAAAATTTTGACTATGTAGGCATAGAAAGTCTTCGACTGAAAGTACCCCTGCGTTAGGGCACTTATTTGCTTTTTTACACAATGTCTGAAGAAAAAATATTTCTTGTAATCATTGCCTTATGGAGGTATCCAGATTTTAAACAAGTTTTATTTTAATGCAAGTTTTTTTGTTATCTATGTATTAACCACACATTTATTGGACATTCAAAAAGTGTGATAAAATGAAAAGGGTAATTGAGCACACTATTAAATTATGTAATAAACGTAATTACAAAAGAAGAGCTATTACAAAAGCCAGAAGCAGTAGCACTGCGTCGATCTGTCAACACAAACCGACTTCTTACAATCTGATTGCCCTATCCATATGAAAACATTTAGTTTTTTTCCCCCCACAGTGTTTAATCTTCAGTACTTGGAAATACTAGTGGAGTATACAGGCCATCACCAGGCTGTGTCAAATATGTATATATATATATATAAACAGCAGGACAGCAACCTTTGCAGAGAAACGCAGTGTTGGAAAATGTAAAATGGCAGAACACACTGAAACAACGGGCTTATAAGGAGGAAGTACAATCAGTGCTCTTCAGCTGAAGGTGACTGGCTTCTTCACGCACAGCTAACTTATCAATCTGACACTCAATAATAAGACCTCTTAATACAAACTGTTACGTGACATATTGCACACTTTGGTACTGAGCTATGTCCATTTGTTCTGAGAGAGACCCAGAATATGTAAAGTCAGTGGCTAACTCAGCTGTTGTGACATGCCGTCAGGCAAGTAATTTGTGTACAGCAACAAGGGGACAAAACACAGACCTTTGAGGGGAAACCTGCGCTGACATTGTGAACCACAGACAACTGACCATCATGCAAAATATAACTGAAAATTTCAGTTAGTGACAATCTTTATGAATAAATCCCTCAAAGCAGATGTGATGTCAGCTCCAAAAGAGTCATGGGCAACAAGTCTGTCTCTCCTATGCTAGGCTAGGACCCAGCTGATGCGACTAGCATTAAGGGATGGAATGTCAACAGTACAGAGGGAATTTTTCAGGGCGTGCAGAAGAGGGTTTTGGCATGGCATGCTGGTTGAAGGAAGCCCCTTCCAAAACTGTATCTATTTCTGCTATCCTACTCTTTCTTACTTCCCCTTCTTCTTCCTTTCTAACCAGTATTTTTTCTGTTATCCTGTTCTTTTTTCCCCTCCCTCAACGTGTCTCCTCCCTCTCCCATCCACTTTCCTGACTTCCCTCTCACTCCATTTACCCCTCTCCCAGCCCCTTCCTTTCTCCCACGATCCTTGACTCTCCATTTTTTTCACCTCCCTTTTCCCCTCCTCTCTCCCTCCCTCCCTCTTTTTTCGTCTGTGATGAATGAGCCTGTCTGTTCAGTGCAGTTCATATTTACTGAGCAAGGGAGCGCGTACTGTCAGTCTCTCTCACCCTCCACATCTCTATCCCTCTGCTAAACAGACAGAGAGCAAAAGGTTAGACTGGGATAGAGGGAGGGGGAGACAGTGGTCAAAGATATAGCGGCAGCAGATATTACAAATGTAGCAGCGTTAGTTCCAATGCATTAGCAGCCGCGGTAACAGCAGAGGTCACGTTAGAAATTGTCGTACAGCATCAAAAGGAAATGAAGGTAACAGTAGCTGACTGTGCTAAATACCTGCTAACAATGCTGATCCTTTCTTGTACTGTAGTTTACACTCTTCTAGTGCTTTCTGTATTTCAAAATCTTTCTTTGCCCTTGTGGAAAACCTGTGCTTTTTTAAAAATTTTATTTTTAAAATAATTCCATGTTTTTCAGTGACAACCTTTGAAAGACATTTGGTAACGTCCAACCAGAGCAGTTTTATTTACACCGACAAACCAGTATAATTCCCGCAAGTCAAACTGGATATTTTGACCCGTGCAACCCCTTGCGGATGAGAGAAGTGGAACTGGGCTCGTCTTGGTCCAGTGGGACACGGCGCGGCCAGCTCAAAGCCCAGAGGAGCCAGCATCTTTTTACTACAGACTGACCCCCAGGGCCAGCCTGCCCTAAAACCAGCACACCGCGACGACACCGGTGACACAGAGCGCAACCTGAACGATATGTCCCCTCAGACAAATTGACAAAACTCTAGACAGTAAATAAACCGAAAATTGGATGGCTCAAATTACATCGCGAAACCAGCTCGACTTTTATAGAATCCTGTATGGAGTAATTCAATTGGCAGACAACCTAAAACACTCACAAGGAAGACTAGAACTGTCTGTCGAAGGACATGCTCAGAGATCGTGCCGCAGATTGTCTGAATGCAGCGACGGTAGCCTAGTGCGTTGCTATTTTTTAAAAATACCATTGTCGCTGCCCCTGCTGTCATCTCTGCTACACCAATTTATGATCTCCCATTAGACAATGTCAGTGATCTCTTGAGATGAGTAAAATAAGGGCAAAGAAAGTGATTTGTGATTACGGTTTCGAATATGCAGAGAATCAAAGGCGTAGATGAATACGTAACAGTTATGAGACAGACATTCGGAAATAATATGCTGCAGTGTCACGAACAGAAATACTGGGGACAAGAAGCAGGCAACCGACAGAAGGTGGAGAAGACAGGTGCAGATTGGTTAAACATGTTCTTTTGGAACCATTAATTTGCTATTGGATTTTTAGTACTTCTATACGACGTTGTGAAGTGTGAGCATGATTGAAGCAGGCGACGGAGATAACGGAGAGTAGTATCCACAAACTTTGGAAGTTAACTTTGTAGACGGGAAACTCTCGATGGTGCCAGAAACACTGATGGACAGCTATCTAGTTCCCCCTAGTGGTGGACGTTGGAACTAAAGAAAATGAAAGCCAGAGTATGTATTAAGTTAACTTTATAATAGCTGCTCTAAGTAAGACTTCTGAGTCTTATCATTTTACTTAAACTATAATTTGGTTAACACTGGAACTATTTCATATTTGTACAAGCATCCATACGCCTAGCCTATTTATTTAGTTGTATGTGCTGCAGCTACCCTGTACTCTGTGAGTCTCTCGACCCGTTAACTCAGGGGCGTCCGATCATATCCGAAATGGTCAGGTGTGGGTGCAGGTTATTGTTAAAGCCCAGCACTACAACACCTGATTCTTCATTAAGTAATCATGGATTTCAATCAAGACCTTGATACGTAGAAATAGGTGTTTTAGTGCTGGGCTAAAACAAAAACAAAAACAAAAAACTGCATCCCCAACAGCCCTTTTCGTATAAGATTGGTCATCCCTGGTCTAACTGGTCACTTTGCCTGTCTGCTTGACACTCAACGGACCACTCTAAAATGTCTCAACCACTGGATAATCTATCTCAATTTTTAAAATCTATTACGTTTTTGTGTGACTACCTCTCTAACACCCGATCTTTAAGAACTGTAGTAGGCTGGTTTAACAATTATTATATCAACAAGAAGGATTAAAGAATCTACCCATTTATCTTCAACCCCTCCCCCAAATAGACACAGTAGGCTAGCCTAGTCCTAAATGAAAAATGGGCACGATTTAAGAAATATTGATTCCAGCTTTAAACAAAGGTACGCTCAATATTACTTACCCCTAAATACGTCTTCGTTATCAGCGTGGAATAGCGGTTAGGACTTCGTCCTCGTAATCGCGCTCATAAAAATGACGACAAGGCCTAGTATTGCCGATAAATGGTCGGCGAGTGTTGTCGGGCGTCCAGATCTCGCCCATCCTTAACCCGCAGTTTATATGCGAGTAACGTTTGCGATATAATTTAATGGTAAGATGCGCTTTAATGTGACAGAGATCAGGACCAAAATTAGATGGCACTCCAGAGGAGTGGGGCTGATTTGGGCGAAAATGATGAATAGCCTACGTAGACTATCTAAATGAATATGACAAACAAAATGAAAGGTCAGTTGCCATCGGTGGTGTTCCCTCTCGTGACAACTTAACGCATTGTAAAATGTAGCCTCATACAGATACTTTTATATAGCATGTAACATACGTTAAATGCTGAACTTCACCATTCAATACACCTTTGATAATTTCATAGATGTTTTAAATTCGCTTATATTGTTTCCTTGATTACCATTGGCTTTACGCATTAGTATTTCATTTCAAATGATTACACGATTGCAACATAAAACAAAAACCACAATGGATAGGCGTATAAGTTACATTTAAAATAATATTGGGCTATTATTAAAAGCATAGTTCTGCTATGTGAAGCCTTCCGTCTGAGGATGTGGACATACGGAGAAGGTTAACAAAAGCTCATTGGTGCCAATGAACCGAACAACCTAAAACCGGAGATTAATTTACGTACAAAGGCAGAACAAGGCGAGAACCATTCGTGGACGCCAGCCTCCCGTCATAAATTAAATATATAGGCTATTTCAATCCTGAAATGTTGTATTCACAATAAAATGTCCACTGTTAATTAAACTCCAAACGGATAATATTAGGTCCCACATTCCTGAGTGGGACCAAATGGTATGTGTTAAGTTGAATTAACACTGGGCATTTTACTGTGTAGATTTGAAGATGGTGGATGTCAAATAAGATAAGGTGAATTTAAAAGATACTGTTTATGCGTGATTTTATCATTATATAAAATAATTTTTTATTAATTACAGACAAGACATTATGTAGGCCGCCATTTGTTCAGTAGTATGCAGCTATTCCTGCATACAGTAACCTTGAAATTCCAATAGGTCCAGTATAAGGTAGATAAAATTAGGCTACGGTTTCACAGAAGTACAGGAATCAATGTGCAAGCACTTATCATTTTAATCTACTCAATAGTAACAATATAAACTGTGCATAGCGTTACAAACAGGCTGTCCTTTGTGATATTTTAAATTCATACAGTAAAAAATAATGTAATATTTTTAGACTGTTGCTAAAAAAAGAACTGTTGCTAAAAAAAAAAAAAGCCCCTTGAAATTCCTCTCTGTTTAATCAATCTGTTTAATTTCTCCTTCTCTTTGACTAATTGCACCACTCTCTTCGATTGATTTCTGTTCGTCCCTGTCAGGGGTGATGGGGCTGGGTAAGGAAGAGGGCCTCTGTCTTGTGAGGACCTTCAGGTGCGGAGTTATCCTGAAGCTCTTCCTAGAACCCAACCCACCCACACCCCCTTCCCCATGGGTGCAGTTGTCATTGGTCAGGTCCCCCAACTGACTGAAGCCCCTGTTGTGTGGTTTCTCTCCGGTGCGGTCCACTGGAGGGCCTTAAGATTCAGATCACAATTGGACTGCCTGCTGCAGAGAGTGTGAGTGTGTGTGTGCGCGAGAGAGAGAGAGTTCAACACACCTTTATTATGACATTACAACAAAAAAACACAAGGCACAAAAACCATCAACCCCCACACATTACAAGGAAGGAAAAAAGAGTGAGAGAGAGAGGGAGAGGGAGAGAGAGCAAAAGAGGATAGAAACAAACACAAGACCCCTGCAAAGAGAAGCAAGTAAGACCCAACTCTACATTCAGTAATTGTGAAGGTCCAGCCTCCCCTCCCCATCAAGATGACACAAGGCCCCATCAATCCCCCACAATGACACAAACTTGGGTGTGTTTTGGACAAGAGAGTAATAGGCAAATTCCACCTTCAGCCTCACTGCCACCAGCCCTCTTAAAATATCTCCTGCCTCAAAACACCCAGTCCCCAACCTCCTATTCTTCCTGCTGTGCCATGTAGCCAGCTTGGCCTGCCCCAAAAATAAAATTGAGTAAACACACTCTCCCTTTTTCTGCCACCCTGTACCTTGGCCCCCCTATGTATATCTGCCATGAGAACTGGGTTTGCAGTCCTATACACCATCCCCCTTACTACCCCCAGCTCTCCACAGAACAAACACCCCTCCCCCGCAGTTGGATCAAGGTGTGCCACGTGTCTGTTCGTTGCGATGGCCCTGTGAATGATCCTCCACTGTAGATCAGCAGTACGCTTTTCTAAAGGAGGCTTGTACAGGGAGCGCCAGCATCCCCTGAGTGAAGAGTCAGGCCCCAAATCCCCCGGCCACCCCAATGGTCTCACCCCTCACAAGGCAGCCTGGTGGTGAACTTTGACCGCCACAAGGTAGAGGGCTTTCTTGTTGACCCGCTCAAAGTCCCCAAACTGCGGCGTTGTCAGTGAGAGTCCGTGCACAGATTTTTCTTCGGCACTCCTGAGTCTGCAAATTTCCACTTCCTTGCCGCACTGGTGGCCTTTCCTCCCGTGCACCCTCTGATGGGCCTTCTGCCGTGAAATAATCACACAGGCCTTACCCGTCAGAACAGTGGTGTGGTTTCTCCCAGAATGCATCCATTGGTGGGTTTTCACTTCCCCTTGTGGCCAAATCTCCTCCTGCACTCTTGGCGGGGGTAGGGCTTTTCCCCAGAGTGTGTGAGCTCGGGGGGAGAGTCAAGTGGTTAATCCCCCTGAATTACTTCTCACAGTCCAGACACTTGAAGGGCTTGACCCCTGAGTGAGTGCCTGTGTCCACTCTGGAGCTCCTCCCCCCCAGTCTGCGTAGCTCGGGTGGCAGTCTGCGCAGACGGGGGCTAGCCTGTGCCACTGCTTTCAGACTGCATGCGCAGTAGAAGCTTTTGGGGGGGCTTTTATTGCAGAAGCTGCTGGAGGTTGGCGGCCGTGCCACTTTAATAGCCGTCCTGCTGCTCTTCAGGCCTTGGGAAGCAGCGCCCCCTTGTGGCTCTAACTAATTAATAAAAAGACATCATTTTAAATCAGCTTGTCAAGGCGGGGCTGATGTGAATGTTTGTTCTCATGCCGTGTCTCTGTTGTTCTGTTGAGGCTGTTTGTTCAGAAGACACGGGTGAGGAGCGGGGTGGATGTAATCCTCGTCCTGCTGCTAGTTCAGGACTTCAGTGTAAAATCATTGCAGAGACACTCACTGCCTTCGGAAACCGGATGTGTCACAGTGGTGCCGTCGCCATGTGAATACAGCACAGCGAGGGCCGCACAGGACTCTGGGAGCTGGGGAGAAAAAGATGGGGAATAAATAAAGACAGAGCGGGACAGAAGGGAACATACTTAAAATGGTAGGCAAGACAAAGGTGTGGAATAAAACAAAAAAGAGAGAGAAACAGAAAGGAAGAGATAGAAATGTGTTTTTTAAAAGACGGTGTACACCTGGTCAATGAGGTGCAGATCAACAAAGAACGAATAGTCAAAAAGGAAGTCTGCTCACTGTCCTTGCTCCTTCACTTATTTAACAAAATCCATCCATCCAGTATCTATGTCCACTTATCTCTGGGCAGGGTCACGGGGGGGGGGGGGGGGGGGCTGGAGCCTATCCCCTGTGCATTTTTTACATTAAAAAAAACGAGAAAAATCTGGAAAAGTAATCTGCTGCATTCAGTCTTCATGTATGTGAATCATTCATTGTGTGTGTGTAAGGAAAAGTCATATGCCCTATGTATATATATACTGTTTATTATGCTGGGTTGGGCTGCGGCCAGCACTGACTTTATACATGCATTCACGACATAAGGACGGAGTGTAGCACAGTGGGTAGGGAACTAGACTTGTAACCGAAAGGTCGCAGGTTCGATTCCCGGGTAGGACACTGCCGTTGTACCCTTGAGCAAGGTACTTAACCGAAATTGCTTCAGTATGTAAAATGCTATGTAAAAGTTGTGTAAGTCGCTCTGGATAAGAGCGTCTGCTAAATGCCTGTAATGTAATGTAACATCTGTAGACATATACGACATATAGACATACTGTACATACTGTACCCCTCCCAACCTGTCATCGCTGGCTAATTTACATGATCACACACCCATTCCAAATACGTAACACATCACATCTATAGGCTATACTTTCAGACACGCTGCATATATTAATCACCGACCACAGTACATCTTGTCCTATTGGAATGCTGGCTAGGGAGGTGCAAGCTCTCTCATTTTCAATGAAAAGGGTACGAGACGACCCTTGGAAGGAGGGGTAGGAGCAGCACAGGTGAGATTCTGACCAGGTGTTTGGCCAGAAGATATGTTGCAAAATCAAGAGGTGCGTTCAAGTTCAGCGAACAAGGCAAACGTTTGCAAACTATTGCAAACTTTTTTTCCATTAGCTTTGTGTTCACCGCGAACGTTTGCAAACATAAGCGAACGGTCTGAAAAGGCAGTTTGCGGCGAATAAAAATGGACGCTGGACTGAGGGAAATGTTCCCAGATGGATATTTCAATTGAAGATGCCGTTAAGTGTGATCAGTTTTTTCAATTATGTTATTACTAACGCTGGCCAATGTTATTGCTTGCTAGCTAGCTATTGTTTTTTATTATCGATGATCACAGAAGCAGCTGTGAGTACTTAGCTCTCGTCGCCATGTCTGTTTATGTTCAATGCAAACAATTTGGAATGTTCTTAAAAAGCCGTTCAAATTGAACTGTTCGCCTCTGAACTGAACTTGTTTGCTGAACTTGAACGCACCTCAGGCCTTGGATAAACCCTCACTGAGTGTGCCAAGTCTTCCTAACACCTCTGATGCATGAAGCCTACATGAAGTTCACATAAGGACTATAGCCCACAGATATTTTTATTGAACTGTCAAATATAACATACAGTACAGGACAAACTTGTTACTGGAATATTTAACCTTTGCGGAAACATCCATCCAAAAAATAACCGCCAGGCGTTAAATTCCTGAACTGTTAGTCATCATGGCCGATGCACAATTTAAAAAATCCCATGTAGCCTACAAACAGCTACGTGTTGCTCATTAGGCTATGCATCACGATGACATGCCATAGCTGTACAGCGTGATTGTCTTTCAAGTAATTCACAAGAACATTATGGACTATTAGTTTCACTTGTTTATGACACAAAGTTGTCATGAGAACAGTAAGGTAATTGTAACAAGCATATATATACTGCATAATGTTATCATCATATGTATAATGGCTAAATGTCATAAAATAGAACCGTCTCACTGAAAGTGTTGTAATTACATTACATTCACTGCAGATGCTCTTATCCAGAGTGGCTTACAGTATAGGAGAAACAGAAGTGCATTTACCTGATTAATATGAGAAACAGTGACAGACAGGCTAGCAACTTTCTCAGATCAGCAAGTAAAGAATCAGGGCTCCTACTGTTTTCCTGACATTGCTTCCCAGGACATGTCATGTGACCAACACCTGTAATATGGATTGCATTCGTGGACCGGGGAGGGTGTGTTGTTGATATTGTGGTTGCAGCTCTTAACATTGCACTAGAAATGTTTTTCAGGGGAGCTTATAGTTTTCTGGAAAATCTCATTTTCCATGGAAAACAAAACATTCCAGGTTTTCCAGGATGCATGGGAACCCTAAAAGATAAAGATGTAACATCGCTAAAACCAGTTAAGTATGCTAGCAACGCTATGCAAACCATAAAACTATAAAACCCTAAAACCACAACAATACCTTAAAACCTGAATTAGTACAAAAAGTGAGAGTGCTATGAGGTAGGGATGGGAGAGGAACCGAGTTGGCCAATGAGCACGTAGGGAAGATCATTCACTGCAGTAGGGGCCAGTATAGACTGGTATCACGACCGGAAGAAGCCGTAGATCTGAGGTTGTGGAACGAAGAGGTCTGGCCTGGGTGCAGGGTTTAACAACTGACTGGAGGTACAGTTGAGCTGCTCCTTTCACTGCCCTGCAGGCTGGTACAAAGACTTTAAACTTGATGTGAGCTGTAAGGAGAGGTTTCTGTCCATCACTTGATTGACAAAAACACCTCATGATCACATGGAAGCTGCAAGGCCTTGCTGCTGATTGGCTGCCACATCAACTCCCAATAGACATCAGTGATGTTTATTCCCTCTGGCAGTTCACGTGGCCTCTTACTGTAAGTTAATTTACTACTGCATCAGATATGGTTAAAGGAAAAATGACTAAATAAAGGCAAGACCCCACACACGGTAGGGATGATCGTTACACAAATATTCAATAATTATATTTACGGTACATTGACCAGCCCTACCAGGCTGCTGTTCAACAGAAGCTATGGAGTGAGCACAGCCTCAATGACAGTCACACTGATATCCACTTAAACATTTAAACATAAAAGGGCGTGGACCTACGACCCTCAGTTTACTAAATCAACACCATATTTGGCCGCCACAAAGCTTCTAGCGACGAATCACCAGGACAACTGCACCAGGGCTGTTAAAATCAGCCTGTTCATTGGTAAATATCTTAAAATGATACATTTACAAAGTCTTTATAGTTAAATCTACCATTGTCAGATTAGACCATGAGACCTGGATTCTTGCGCTTCTCGGAAGAGAAATCATTCACCATGCTTTACCAACAAGGCCAATTTAGTATCTTTTAATAGAGGAAAAAACACACAAACATACAGAATGTAGTTCAAATGTAGTAGCACAAACAATTCATTATCTTTCTCATGTTTTTCACATTGCGGCAAACTCCGAACCAGGACAGGGTGTACAACAACTATCTCACGTACAACAGAGATCACTTCTTTTTATTTAAAAAAACAAACAAACAAAAAAAAAAGAATAAAAATAGAATGTAAAAAGTGTTTTCGCCTTGCGCACGTTTCAGTTTGGAACAGAAATTTTAAAATAAAGCACAAAACACAAAGACACGAGAGTAAGGGCAAAGCCACTGGCGGCAGAGGAAATGTCTGAGACACTTACTGCACTGGAGCGTGACCCACAGACGCAGAATCACTACAACGATCCAAGCTCACCTTGCAAAAAAAAATATATAAAAATCCAAAAGACACTGGAAATAAGCATTGAACGTTTAGAACAGCATCAGGCTTGCGAAATCATATCGGCATTTCAACAAAAGGTTCGAAATGCACTGGAAATGATGTGACCTACTCGGTTGAATATGACGGACCGCTTCGCTCAGCATAACAGCTCTGTTAAGTTCTATTTCCACGATCGGAATCGCTCACCGCAAACATCTCACCTAAGGGGGCCATTTCAAATGACAAAATTACCACACGACCTCCTCCACCGAAAACAATGTCCGTTGCCACCAAGTTGAAACTATTTTTTTTTGTAATTCACTTCAATTATTAATATCCAGTTTTTTTTTTTTTTTGAGTGAAAATGATCATAAGCCCCAATTAAGTAGAGTTTGATATGTAACAGGTCAAATTTAGCATGCTAATGGAATTCACTGGAGTGGCAAGTTAACCTGTGCAGGTAAACTTAGGAAGAGATGTTAAACAGGTGAGGTGGTTCTACTCCGAGCTTAGATATGTTCCTGACTGTAACAGTCTCCTTCAGCACTATCGTCATACAAAATATATATTCCATGCTGTACAGTAAATTTACAATAACACGCAAAAAACCCAACAAAACAGGAAAAAAAAAAACTTAAAACAGAAAATACTGATAATGTCCTCGCAGAGACGAGGACTCGTAGGGTTTAATTTGGTTTTCACATAATTTATCCAATTTTTCTAAAGCGCTCTCTCACCAGGAGGATTCAGTGTAGTAGTGCTCAATGTTCTCCATTTTAAATAAATCAAACCTCTCGCTTTCATTAATCTGACACACACAGCCCTTCCTGTTAACACGGAGGGGGGGGGAGGCCCATTATAATCCCTGCAAAAGCGCTAAAGTACACAAGCTCACACAGGCTGACACAGTCACCCAAAGAGCACAGGAAAACAATAAAATACAGATGTCGTCTGTCGGATTTCAGGAAAACGAACAACTCGCGTTAAAAAAGATAACTATTATCTGGAATATCCTTCATTCTTGGAACAAATAAAACTATGAAAAATCCTCTTTCATATCGTCAACCGAGAAGAGTGTGGACGCTAAAACAGGCCTGGACAGTTCCTTCATTCGCAATAAAAGCTTTGTTTTCTGGTGACAGACGCAGGCTACACGGCCACATACCACCTCCATCCATGAGCGGGAGAATAAACTCGCTTTGAGGCGAGGACGAGTTCAGCTCAGCATACGAATGCATTCTACAGTACAGCATATTACCACGACCACAGTAAAACAAGCATTGTAGTTACAGTTAAGTGATGATACACATTTATGAAGAGGTTCTGTACAACTGGCCGAGAAAACGTAACACATTTGACCGTACAAACAGCTTAGTTTAATAACAAACAACAAAAAAGGCTTGGATATTTCAAAAGGCCATTACAAGCAGAGGCAAATTCCACATTGCCAGAAAGGAACAATGTGTAAGGGGCGAGAGAAGGCTGATGCTTTTAAATGCTTTACACAAAAAGCTACACAGTTAAATCTATTCCCGTTGCATAAAAGCATTGTAATAAAATTTGCAACTGTTACTCTTTTACTATTTACTATCACTATCAAAGGTGAAAATTTAAGCCGTGTATGAAAGGGGGTTTAGATGTGCTTAATTCAAAATCAAAACGGCAAAAGAAAAAATTCTTCGGGTGCTGGGTCATAAGTATTAATAATGAGAGAGAGTAAACCCACACAACGTCCGCAGAATAGTCCAGATTCTATATCGCTAATGGCTCAAAATGAACACACGGGCATTTTTTTGTTTGCGACAGCTGTTTATGAGCCATATTGAATCTAAATTCTACCATTGAGTGAGTGTTCGCAATTTCTAAAGCACCTGTCAAACATTTAAATGGAACTTCCCTTTTCTTGCTTTCTTGAAGAACAATCACATTAGTTGCGCATTCAAGTTGCGCCTCGTGGTTTCTGTGGTGAACGTGATTGTCACATGTACACACGAAGCGAGTCGCTGGCTCCTCGAACTTCACCGACTGTACTCTCATTGTTCCATCCTAATCCTAACCGACCGAGACAAAGCTTTCTGACAGGTTGTCAAGCGGCGGCTCTGTCTCTCCATTGGCCGCAGGCAGGATGCAGTGTTGCCGAGCGGAAAGCCTACTGCGGATTGGCGGCCAGGGCGCGTGTGCGGCATTAAATGGCAACAGACGGACGAGTAAGAGAGACACTTATTTACACAGTGTATGTACAGGCCTGCCCACAGCCCTCCCGCCCTCAGGCCCCCTCACATGGCCATGGTGGTGAGGTGCTGGTGGCCCAGGAGCCCCTTGCGGCCCCCGCCGGCCCCCGGGTGGCCCCCCCCGCCCCCGTGGCCGCAGTACTCCTGCAGGTTCTGCCGCAGGGTGACCAGCGCCGAGCCCAGGCAGGCGCGGTTGGGCGCCAGGATCCCGCCCGGCAGCTGGATGAGCACGGTGGCCACGCCCGCCATGCCGTCGTCGGTGGGCTCCAGGGTGATGGGCCCCACCTTGAAGGAGGAGTAGGAGAAGCCCATGAGCTGGGACAGGAAGGGGTCGGAGCGGCAGAAGTGCTGGTAGCCGCTGTGCGAGGGCGGGTGGTGGTGGTGGTGCGAGGCGGGGGCGCTGACGGAGGTGGGGGTGTAGTGGGTGTTCAGGTAGTGTATGGGCAGGTGCTGCCCGCCGTTGCCCCCGCCCAGGGACAGGTGGTGGTGGTGGTGGGCGGTGGGGCCCGAGCCGGGGTCGTGCTTGTAGGACGAGGCCCCCAGCCTCCCCCGGGGGCCCACCATGACGCCCCCCAGCTTGCCCGGCCGGGCGTGGGACAGGGAGACGGCACTGCCCCCGACGCCGCCCCCCGTGGAGTGCAGGTAGATCAGCTGGGGCTCCTCGGGCTCCAGGTACACGGTCAGCTTGGCGAACGGCCGGGACGCCATCTTGGTCATCTCCTGGATGTGGCGGCGCTGCTCGCGCCGGAAGTCCAGGAACTGCTTCACCTTCCAGAGCAGGACGCAGACCGACAGGAAGAGGAAGAAGCAGGAGAAGAAGACGGAGAAGAAGACGAAGAGGTCGATGTGCGCCTGGTCCTGGCGCAGGAAGAGCAGGCCCTGCGACTGGCCCTCGTCGGCGTCGGTGCCCACGCCCAGCAGGGCGATGTAGAAGCGGCTGGACTTGAGGGAGTGCACCTCGTGGGGGAAGGTGATGACCACGCGGTCGCGGACGCCGCGCACCAGCAGCACGGTCTGCGGCTTCCACACGGTGATGTAGGTGATGAGGCCCTCGGCCCGCTCCTCCCGCACCTCCCGCTCGGCGCCCTGCGGCCGGCCCTGGAGCTGCAGCAGGGACAGGAGGGGCGGCGGGGGGCCCGACGAGTTGGCCGACGCCTTCATGGGCGAGGGCGGGGCGGCCGCCGCCGCCGCCTCCCGGTCGCCGCCCCCGCGGGCCCCGTCCTCCTCGATGCGGACGGTGTGCACCCCCGTGCCGCGGTCCACCTCCACGGTGAAGGTTTCGTGCGAGCTGGACACGTACACCGCCACCTCGCCGAAGGTGACGTCGATGGTGACGCGGATGTCCACGTTGGTGAACTTGGGCTGCGCGGCGAAGAAGACGGTGCGCCCCCGCGGCAGGTTGCGGATGTTGGGCTCGTGGAAGCAGTTGGTCTGGGACGTGGGGTCGAAGCAGCACTCCGTGTCCACGTTGAACTGCCGGTAGCACTGCCGCCCGTTGATCGGCGTGCCGTTGAAGGCGTCCTTGCACTTGGCGCACTGGGAGAACAGAGGGCGAGAGCGCTAAAGGGTTTAACAGTGTGTGCAGTAGGTTTCGCAGCGGTGCAACAGCACTGGTCCCGCTTGGGATTTGAACCCGCAACCTTCTGGCTACAAGCCCGGACCACTAAACCGTACTACACGCTGAGTTGAAAAGACTTTTTTGTAGCAGTGGTAGCACTTTAAACAACGGTTTGGTTGCAAAAATAGCATCTAGCTGTTTAAATTAAAACACGAAACCCAGTTAATATACTCGTATCCTATTGTGATTACTGATATGCACGAATTGACATTTTACGCCCAAGGCAGTCCAACCCTGTTCCTAACATCCTGTAGCTTTTCAGTTCTACCCTTAAAAAAAATGCATCTCATTCAACAGCTAGAGATCTGACTAGTAGATAAGGTATGCCAAATTATGGTTGAAATGAAGACCTGCAGGATAGCAGGCTGAGCAGCCCTGATTTACATGTTATCGTTATAAAGGCACTGAAAGGGAAGTACAGCACAACAGACACAGCCAGAATGGTACATTGTATGCCTGAAGTGACTCGGGTGAGGAGGGGTGCCTTGCTGGAGAGGCAGGGATTTGGGGAGTGCGGGTGCACACCTGTTGCCTGTAACAGTCCTTCCGGTCGTTCTGGGGCCCGATCAGGCAGGACGAGGTCTCCGTGTTGTTCTGGCAAGGGCAGCCCGTGCCGTCGCGCACGTCGCAAGTGTCCGCGTGCCCGTTACACTGACACCTAGGGGCGGGAGGGAGGCGTTGCGGTCAAGTTTCACATGAAGCGCTTCCACCTTCCTCCCAAATTCTGACCCAACCCCAAAAGTTACACTGCGTGTCAAGCCAACCCCCCTAAGAACCACCCTCCAAATACACACAAACACACGCTAAAGCACACGCTCACGCTCACACACACACACACACACACGCTCACACACACACACACACACACACACACACACACACACACACACGCTCACATACACGCACATACACACACACACTCCCAGAATTCCCCCTCCAAACCCCGCCCTCCCCCGTCAGCTGGCTCACTTCTCGCACTTCCCCTGCAGGAGGAAGTAGCCGCTCAGGCAGCTGTCGCACTTGTCTCCCACGCTGTTGTTCTGGCAGCTCACGCACACCGCGTTGTCCTCCGTGGGGCCCTCGCTCACCCACTGCACCATCTGAAAGAGAGGGAGGATGCTCACAGACATCCACACAGGCCCGCTGCTGCAGGCGCTGCAGAAAGAAGCGCCGTTTCCTGAGAGCACAGCCGCACGAACCACAAAGGAACCAGAAAATGCACATGCACGCGCGCGCAGTGTGCACATGCCCACGAACAGTGTTCTGTACAACCCTCAGACCGCTTCAGTAAAATATCGAGCCGTTTCAGTCGCTCCGGATAAGAGACTGCTAAATGCCCATATAAATGTCTACAGGTACAACAACCTGCAGTTGGTGGGGGCACCGCTCACTTTGTCAGGGTCCAGGGGGTAGTCGTTGGGGTGCTCCTTGTGCCTCTCGTACTCGTCCCCAGACAGGCACACCACGCTGTTGCCCAGGCAGAACTCCCGGCAGGGGCGGCACGTGCCCCCGCCCACCGCCGAGCCCACGAACAGGGGCTTACACTTCTCACAGTGCAGGCCCTGTGGAGGGAGGGAGGGAGGGGGATAGAGAGAGAGAGAGAGAGAGAGAGAGAGGTGTGAGCGGTGCCCTGTGCAGACTCTCAGCTCAATGTGAGTGAGTTACTATCCAGGTCCATGAAGTGCGTCAAATCTAAAAAATGGCGAGTGTATTGTGAGCCCTGTAGCGTGTAGCGCAGTGAATGTGAACCCTGTAGTGTGTACCGTAGTGAAAGGTGAACCCTGTAGCGTGTAGCGTAGCGAACGGGGAGCAGAGTGTGTGGAATGGGGAAGCGTGTAGCGTAGCAAATGGGGAGCAGAGTGTGTGGAATGGGGAAGCGTGTAGCGTAGCGAATGGGGAGCAGAGTGTGTGGAATGGGGAAGCGTGTAGCGTAGCGAATGGGGAGCAGAGTGTGTGGAATGGGGAAGCGTGTAGCGTAGCAAATGGGGAGCAGAGTGTGTGGAATGGGGAAGCGTGTAGCGTAGCGAACGGGGAGCAGAGTGTGTGGAATGGGGAAGCGTGTAGCACAGCGAACGGGGAGCAGAGTGTGTGGAATGGGGAAGCGTGTAGCATAGTGAACGGGGAGCAGAGTGTGTGGAATGGGGAAGCGTGTAGCACAGCGAACGGGGAGCAGAGTGTGTGGAATGGGGAAGCGTGTAGTAGTGAACGGGGAGCAGAGTGTGTGGAATGGGGAAGTGTGTAGCGTAGCGAACGGGGAGCAGAGTGTGGAATGGGGAAGCGTGTAGCACAGCGAACGGGGAGCAGAGTGTGTGGAATGGGGAAGCGTGTAGCGTAGCGAACGGGGAGCAGAGTGTGTGGAATGGGGAAGCGTGTAGCAAGCGAACGGGGAGCAGAGTGCGTGGAATGGGGAAGCGTGTAGCGTAGCGAACGGGGAGCAGAGTGTGTGGAATGGGGAAGCGTGTAGCACAGCGAACGGGGAGCAGAGTGTGTGGAATGGGAAAGCGTGTAGCACAGCGAACGGGGAGCAGAGTGTGTGGAACGGGGAAGCGTGTAGCGTAGCGAACGGGGAGCAGAGTGTGTGGTAACGTCCCTCCTCACCATGGTGTTGTTGTGGCACTCCAGGCAGACGTCGGGCTTGGACACCCCGGCGCAGTTGCTGTGCTTGTTGCATCGGCACTGGGAGGAGCAGTTCTCCCCCACGAAGCCGAAGTGGCACTGGCACGCCCCCGGGGACACGCACGTCCCGTTCACACAGCCCTGCGGGCACACCGGCTCGCACTGGCCCGACGCGCTGGCGGGACAAGGGTGGGGGGGGGGGGGGAGAGAAGGCCCGGCCGCGTTAGCACACCCAGCATTACTGCGCGCCGCACGCACCAAACCCAGCTCACACTGCAACCGCCAGAGCTCCCAACGGAGGGCGTGCACATGACGTCACAGTAAGCGGAAGTCACCGCGGTTACGCCCCACTGAGCGGCGGAAAGACCACCGAGAGGCAGCGTTAGCGTTAGCGTTCAGCTTGAACGCCGCGAAAACACAAAAAACACACCTAAAATGGGAAAGAGGCGTGCATGACGCAATGATTAACCGATGATCGGAGCACTTTACAGACTGGCAGCTAAGAAGAAAGCAAATGGATCAGTGGTACCCCGGGAAGGGGGGGGTTTACCTGCTGAGCACGTAGCCCTGTCTGCAGGTGCAGTGGTACCCCTGGGGGAAGGGGGGGGGAGGGGGTTAGTTTTACCTGCTGAGCACATAGCCCTGTCTGCAGGTGCAGTGGTACCCCTGGGCCTGGTCGTGGCAGTCCTGGGTGCTGTTGCAGTTGTGGTGCCCGTTGGCACACTCGTCCTCCTCTGGGCAGTGCAGGAAAGACCAGCTGCTGTTCCAAAGAGGGCACACTCCCTCGCTCACGCCTGAGAGGGGGGGGGACAGGCACGTTCACAAAAACATCCATGAGCCCAGACACCGCATTTTATGGCTGACACAACAAAAACAATGCAATGAGCTGACCATCTGGTTAGCACACAAGGTCTGTGCTATGAGTCAGGGGTGTCCAATCTTATCCGAAAAGGGCCAGTGTGGGTGCAGGCTTTAGTTCTAGCCCAGCTTCAGGACCGTGACGAGTTAGACTAGTCGAATCGGGCGTTGCTGTGCCGGGCTGAAACCTCAGCCCAGCTACGATTGGACCCCCCCGCGCCTTCAGCCCGTTATGGAAGCCCCGCCCCCGAAGCGCCTCACCGTCCAGGCCTCCCTGCAGGCAGCGGCCGGCGCCGTTGCCCCCCCGCGCGGCGCACCACCCGCACTGCGGCCGGGCGATGCACTGGGAGCACTGCGTCAGCTGGGAGCACTGCGGGGAGCAGGAGTCCCCCCCCGAGAGCAGCCTCCCGCACTGCCCCGCCTCACAGCGCAGAGGCACGAAGGAAGGGCTCACACACTGAGAGGGGGAGGGGGGGAGGTAGAGAGAGAGGGAGGAGGGGGGAGGTAGAGAGAGAGGGAGGGGGGTAGAGAGGGAGAGGGAGAGGGGGGAGGGGGGAGGTAGAGGGAGGGGGGGGAGAGAGAAAGAGGGAGAGAGAGCGAGGGTGTTGGAGTTAGATAGATGGCAGTACTGTTCAACTGGTGGAAAATTGGAGGAAAAAATGGGACACTCTTTAACACTCTCAAACACTCACACGTGTGACCCTCTCTCGTACAAATACATACATTTACGCACGCACGCGCACGCACACACACACACACACACACGTGCATGCACACGCATACACATACACACATGCGCACACACACACGTGCACGCACACGCATACACATATGCGCACACACACACACGTGAACGCACATGCACACACGCATACACATACGCGCGCGCACACAGACACACACACGTGCACGCACACGCATACACACACACTCACACACCAGCACGCACACACACACCTGCTGCAGAGCCACGCTCCACACACAGTGCTGCCAGCCCCCGTCGGAGCCACGGGAGCCCAGGCACAGGCTGCAGGTGCTGAGGTGGTGGCAGGGAGGGGGGCAGGGCAGCGGGGGGGACGACTCCACCTGCATGGGGGACACGTTGAGCAGGGCGTAGCTGAAGCACGTCCAGTCGTAGGTGGGGTTGACGCTGAGGATGCGTCGGGTCTCGCCTGAGGGCACAGCACACCAGTTACAGACGCAAGAGCACACCATTACACACGCAAGAGCACACCATTACACACGCAAGAGCACACCATTACACACGCAAGAGCACACCATTACACACGCAAGAGCACACCATTACACACGCAAGAGCACACCATTACACACGCAAGAGCACACCATTACACACGCAAGAGCACACCATTACACACGCAAGAGCGCACCATTACACACGCAAGAGCACACCATTACACACGCAAGAGCACACCATTACACACGCAAGAGCACACCATTACACACGCAAGAGCACACCATTACACACGCAAGAGCACACCATTACACACGCAAGAGCACACCATTACACACGCAAGAGCACACCATTACACACGCAAGCACACCATTACACACACAAGAACACACCATTACACACGCAACCGCACACCATTACACACGCAAGCGCACACACCATTACACACGCAAGAGCACACCATTACACACGCAAGCACACCATTACACACGCAAGAGCACACCATTACACACGCAACCGCACACCATTACACACGCAAGCGCACACACCATTACACACGCAAGAGCACACCATTACACACGCAATAGCACACCATTACACACGCAAGCACACACCATTACACACGCAAGCACACCATTACACACGCAAGCGCGCACCATTACACACACAAGAGCACACCATTACACACGCAAGCGCGCACCATTTACACACGCAAGAGCACACCATTACACACGCAAGCGCACACCATTACACACGCAAGAGCACACCATTACACACGCAAGAGCACACCATTACACACGCAAGCGCACACCAGTTACACACGCAAGCACACACCATTACACACGCAAGAGCACACCATTACACACGCAAGCACACCATTACACACGCAAGAGCACACCATTACACACGCAAGAGCGCACCATTACACACGCAAGAGCACACCATTACACACGCAAGCACACACCATTACACACGCAAGAGCACACCATTACACACGCAAGCGCACACCATTACACACGCAAGAGCACACCATTACACACGCAAGCGCACACCATTACACACGCAAGAGCGCACCATTACACACGCAAGAGCGCACCATTACACACGCAAGAGCGCACCATTACACACGCAAGAGCACACCATTACACACGCAAGAGCACACCATTACACACGCAAGCGCACCATTACACACGCAAGAGCGCACCATTACACACGCAAGAGCGACCATTACACACGCAAGCGCGCACCATTACACACGCAAGAGCGCACCATTACACACGCAAGAGCGCACCATTACACACGCAAGAGCGCACCATTACACACGCAAGAGCGCACCAGTTACACACGCAAGAGCGCACCATTACACACGCAAGCACACACCATTTACAAATTTCTGGAATACTACGGATGCTCCTGAGAGTAGTCTGTGTACACAGCATTGTTCTGCCCTACATTGCTGACATTTAAACATAAAAGTAAACATCACACACCCTTGCCAGCAATTTGCACTTGGTCTTAATTCAGGTTTGCTGCTGGGCCCAAATTAGGGTTGAAACACAAAGCCTACAGGATGGCAGATGTCCAGGTACAGGGTTGCCCAGCCCTAGAAATAACGAAGTGGAGCTTTGTTCTTCCCAGGGATGGGCTAAAAAGCAGGTTTTCTCTGGCACCTGTTAGCGTGCTTTCTCTTGGGTGGCACCAGACGGGCATGGGTGCCGACAGGCCCCAAGCAGCTTCGGTCCAGAAAAAGTGTGTGAACCTCGAGCGAGGGTGTGAACCTCGAGCGAGGGTGTGAACCTCGAGAGAGCGCTGTGAACCTCGAGCGGGGGTCGCTGTGAACCTCGAGCGGGGGGCGCTGTGAACCTCGAGCGGGGGGCGCTGTGAACCTCGAGCGGGGGGCGCTGTGAACCTCGAGCGAGCGCTGTGAACCTCGAGCGGGGGTGTGAACCTCGAGAGAGCGCTGTGAACCTCGAGCGGGGGCGCTGTGAACCTCCAGCGAGCGCTGTGAACCTCGAGCGGGGGCGCTGTGAACCTCGAGAGAGCGCTGTGAACCTCGAGCGGGGGGCGCTGTGAACCTCGAGCGGGGGGCGCTGTGAACCTCGAGCGGGGGGCGCTGTGAACCTCGAGCGGGGGGCGCTGTGAACCTCGAGCGGGGGGCGCTGTGAACCTCGAGCGGGGGGCGCTGTGAACCTCGAGCGGGGGGCGCTGTGAACCTCGAGCGGGGGGCGCTCACCGGTGCGTTTGAACTGGCGCGTCCACATGCACTTGCCCGAGGCGGTGCACTTGGGGCAGTCGGACGCCTCGCAGCTGGTCTCGGTGCAGTTGCTGGAGAGGAAGATCTCGCGCTGGTTGATGCGGCAGTCGTGCTCCGACGTGCAGCTGACGGAGCTGTTGATGCAGGCTCCCTCCGGGCAGTTAGTGCACCATTTACACAGCAGCCCTGGCTGCAGAGCAGGGAGAGAGAGTCACACGGGGCTCCGCGCTAACCCAAGCTGGAGAATTTAGGAGCACACTCATGCATGATGCATCTCAATTAGCAGATGTGCCCCTAAATTCCTTTTCTCAGTTAGTACATACATTTTCAGGAGCACGTGGTCCTAAACCAGCACTCGGAATGCTGGGAAAACAAAGACGCTAGTCCCAAAACATGCCTTAATTCAGTGCGGGAGGGCGTTCTGTGTAACATAAAAGGTCAGGACGCGATTGTGACAACATTATCTCTAACATACCAGGTGAGGGTATGATTGTGAGGGCATTCTGTGTAACATAAAAGGTGAGGGCGTGATTGTGAGGGCATTATCTCTAACATACCAGGTGAGGGTGTGATTGTGAGGTTATTATCTTGATGTGAGATCAGAGAGCTCTGGTACCTGGGCGGGGTTGGACAGGGTCTTGGGGTGCCTGGCAAGGCATTCGCTGCAGGTCTTGAGTCTGCGGCACTGGTCCGAAAGGCGGGGCGTGGGCGAGCAGGGCGACTGGCTGGTAGCACAGCCCAGCCTGAGACAGAGCGAGACATTGCACAGCACACACAGCCAATGAGACGATGCTTTAGCATTAAAACACCCAATGAGACTTCACTTTAGCATTAAGACACCCAATGAGACTATGCTTTAGCATTAAAACACCCAATGAGACTATGCTTCAGCATTAAAACAGGCAATGAGACTATGCTTTATTATTAAAACACCCAATGAGACTATGCTTTATTATTAAAAAACCCAATGAGACTATGCTTTATTATTAAAACTCCCAATGAGACTATGCTTTATCATTAAAACACCGAAGGAGACTGTACTTTAGCATTAAAACACTCAAGGAGACTATACTTTAGTATTAAAATCCCCAACAAGACTATACTTCAGCATTAAAATACCCAAGGAGACTATACTTTAAGCATTAAATCACCCAATGAGACTATGCTTTAGCATTAAAACAGGCAATGAGACTTTACTTTCTAATTAAAACAGGAAACAAAACAATGCTTTATTAAAACAGGTAACGGGACTATAGATTAGTCTCATCTATTAAAGAACACAGAACCACCTAGAAGTGGGGGGGGGGGGGGGGCTGTGGGACATCATTGTGTTTTTGTAACAGAACTATTGGTACTATTTTTTTGTTTTTGTTTCAGTGGGAAAATAAAGAGGTCCCTGGAAGCGGGGGAAGGTGAAAAGGGAGCAGCCCATCTGGTTGCGGTAGGGGATCTGTGGTGCGGGCCCTCACCTCTCAGCCGTGTCCGAGGAGGCGCAGGCGCCCCGGCACCAGACGCAGCTGCCTGTGGTGCCGTTGCAGGCCTCGGGGGTGGGCAGCAGCGCGCAGGGGTCGGGGGGCAGGCGCAGGGTGAGCAGGCGCCCCAGCGTCACCCCGTTAAAGCCGCCCGTCAGGAAGAGGCGCCCCCCCCAGCCCGCCATGGCCAGGGACACCGATCTGTTGACAGGCTCCCCCACTGCAGAGGCTAGGGGAGGAGGGGCAAACGGAGAGGAGGTCACCGCGTGTGCGGGTGCGTGTGCGGGTGTGTGTGCCACAGGGCCTCAGACCGCAAGGGGAACGCAAGAGGAGCGCTCCATCAGGGAGGGAGGGGCCATGGAAACGAGGAGGTTACAGTGTTAGCTAACTGTATAGCCTACCTAGTACATTTTTTCCGACATTAAACAGTTGCTACTTCTGAGCAAGTGTGAACGTCAGCATAAACAAATAAAAGCTCCCATTTGGGACAAAAAACTGCGTTGTAAAGAGTTTATATGGTGCAAATCAAAATGCCCATTATTGCATAAATCCTAAAAAGATGTTGTGATCTTGTGTTCTAATCACACCGGTGTCACCATATGCTTCAGTAACTGTAACAGACCGCGAGGGGAACGCAAGAGGAGCGCTCCATCAGGGAGGGAGGGGCCATGGAAACGAGGAGGGGGGGCCAGTTACCGGGGCAGTGCTCTGAAGTGACCCTTTAAACCTGCAGCTAGTTCACACACCTGGGCCTTAAACTGCGAGAAGGGAAACAACAAAAACTAGCTGACACTCCCTTAAGCCCCCACACACACCACACCTTATGTCACCAGGTACGCAGGCCAAGGCCCATGACGAGAGAAGCAGCTGCAGTTTGAGCCCCGGAGCGGTACACAACCACTTCACACGCAAGTTCAACCATATTTGAGTTTTTCCTGCATGTGCGCCAGCAGTCATGTAATGACACCACACAAGCCTTTGTACAGTTGTGGTTACCCTTAATAATGATAATGACCCCGCCCGCTGATGGGGGAATTGCCAAGCGGATACCGTATCCGCGGATACCGGCCACCCTCACGCTACACCACCGGACCACACAGCCTCGCGCTTACGTTTTAGCAGTTGCTGTTTTTATTTTTTTTAAACCTAACTATATCTTCAATGTTAACTGCACTGCATATCCAACAATGCAGCTCAATATATAAATGTACAACGAATGCAACAGCACTAGATGGCTCTCAGGTCGTGTCAGGCACAAAGGCACCGTCTGACTTGTTAGATAGATGCGTCAATAAAAAAATCTATGTCGGCTAATGATTCATGCGTTGAAAATGTCTTTAATTGCAATATTATTTATATAACATGGGGCGACATAGCTCAGGAGGTAAGACCGATTGTCTGGCAGTCGGAGGGTTGCCGGTTCAAACCCCGCCCTGGGCATGTCGAAGTGTCCTTGACCAAGACACCTAACCCCTAACTGCTTTGGCGAATGAGAGGCATCAATTGTAAAGCGCTTTGGAAAAAAGCGCTATATAAATGCAGTCCATTAACATATTATTATGTTTTCAAATACTTGTTACACATGATGTACTCCGGTTCTAGCAATTGGAATGGACACCTATGATGATTGTAAAGGACAAGGGCGCAGCAATAAAACGTCATCTGGTCCAACCAAAGATGATAACGTAACTAAGATTACTCACTTGCTTTGAATAATCTTCCCAGAAGACTTGATGGGGAACTGAAATGGGGGTTATATTGGGAGCATGTGGAGCATCTTCACGTAACTTATCATCTTTGGATTAATGCAGACAAACAAGTTGGCAGCGCCATGCAATATTACTGGCAGATTGTTTTCCACTTGTGCAGATTATTTAGTCAATTATTTTGATCACTGGTTAGTTTACCCGTGATGTGATACGTTGTAAACTGTAATTGTTATTAAATTGCTATCAGATGTTATGCCTTCTGCCAGCCTGTAGTTAGCTCATTTTGTCAGCTGGGTTAGCGGTCTAATGTTAGCTAACTGTATAGCCTACCTAGTACATTTTTTCCGACATTAAACAGTTGCTACTTCTGAGCAAGTGTGAACGTCAGCATAAACAAATAAAAGCTCCCATTTGGGACAAAAAACTGCGTTGTAAAGAGTTTATATGGTGCAAATCAAAATGCCCATTATTGCATAAATCCTAAAAAGATGTTGTGATCTTGTGTTCTAATCACACCGGTGTCACCATATGCTTCAGTAACTGTAACAGACCGCGAGGGGAACGCAAGAGGAGCGCTCCATCAGGGAGGGAGGGGCCATGGAAACGAGGACGGGGGGCCAGTTACCGGGGCAGTGCTCTGAAGTGACCCTTTAAACCTGCAGCTAGTTCACACACCTGGGCCTTAAACTGCGAGAAGGGAAACAACAAAAACTAGCTGACACTCCCTTAAGCCCCTGCACACACCACACCTTATGTCACCAGGTACGCAGGCCAAGGCCCATGACGAGAGAAGCAGCTGCAGTTTGAGCCCCGGAGCGGCACACAACCACTTCACACACAAGTTCAAACATATTTGAGTTTTTTCTGCATGTGCGCCAGCAGTCATGTAATGACACCACACAAGCCTTTGTACAGTTGTGGTTACCCTTAACAATGATAATGACCCCGCCCGCTGATGGGGGAATTGCCAAGCGGATACCGTATCCGCGGATACCGGCCACCCTCACGCTACACCACCGGACCACACAGCCTCGCGCTTACGTTTTAGCAGTTGCTGTTTTTATTTTTTTTAAACCTAACTATATCTTCAATGTTAACTGCACTGCATATCCAACAATGCAGCTCAATATATAAATGTACAACGAATGCAACAGCACTAGATGACTCTCAGGTCGTGTCAGGCACAAAGGCACCGTCTGACTTGTTAGATAGATGCGTCAATAAAAAAATCTATGTCGGCTAATGATTCATGCGTTGAAAATGTCTTTAATTGCAATATTATTTATATAACATGGGGCGACATAGCTCAGGAGGTAAGACCGATTGTCTGGCAGTCGGAGGGTTGCCGGTTCAAACCCCGCCCTGGGCATGTCGAAGTGTCCTTGAGCAAGACACCTAACCCCTAACTGCTTTGGCGAATGAGAGGCATCAATTGTAAAGCGCTTTGGATAAAAGCGCTATATAAATGCAGTCCATTAACATATTATTATGTTTTCAAATACTTACAATTTTTCCAATGTTAAACAGTTGCTACTTCTGAGCAAGTGTGAACGTCAGCATAAACAAATAAAAGCTCCCATTTGGGACAAAACACAGCGTTGTAAAGAGTTTATATGGTGCAAATCAAATGCTCATTGTTTCATAAATCCTAAAAAGATGTTGTGATCTTGTGTTCTAATCACACCGGTGTGACCGTACGCTTAGAGACCACTCCAGCGCTGTAACACCGGTGTGACCGTACGGTTCAGAGACCACTCCAGCGCTGTAACACCGGTGTGACCGTACGCTTTAGAGACCAGTCCAGCACGGTAACACCGGTGTGACCGTATGGTTCAGAGACCACTCCAGCGCTGTAACACCGGTGTGACCGTACGGTTCAGAGACCACTCCAGCGCTGTAACACCGGTGTGACCGTACGCTTTAGAGACCACTCCAGCACTGTAACACCGGTGTGACCGTACGCTTTAGAGACCACTCCAGCACTAACACCGGTGTGACCGTACGCTTTAGAGACCACTCCAGCACTAACACCGGTGTGACCGTACGGTTCACAGACCACTCCAGCACTGTAACACCGGTGTGACCGTATGGTTCAGAGACCAGTCCAGCGCTGTAACACCGGTGTGACCGTACGCTTTAGAGACCACTCCAGCACTAACACCGGTGTGACCGTACGGTTCAGAGACCACTCCAGCGCTGTAACACCGGTGTGACCGTACGCTTTAGAGACCACTCCAGCACTGTAACACCGGTGTGACCGTACGGTTCAGAGACCACTCCAGCACTGTAACACCGGTGTGACCGTATGGTTCAGAGACCACTCCAGCACTAACACCGGTGTGACCGTACGCTTTAGAGACCACTCCAGCACTAACACCGGTGTGACCGTATGGTTCAGAGACCACTCCAGCGCTGTAACACCGGTGTGACCGTACGCTTAGAGACCACTCCAGCACTGTAACACCGGTGTGACCGTATGGTTCAGAGACCACTCCAGCACTAACACCGGTGTGACCGTACGCTTTAGAGACCACTCCAGCGCTGTAACACCGGTGTGACCGTACGGTTCAGAGACCACTCCAGCGCTGTAACACTGGTGTGACCGTACGGTTCAGAGACCACTCCAGCACTGTAACACCGGTGTGACCGTACGGTTCAGAGACCACTCCAGCACGGTAACACCGGTGTGACCGTACGCTTTAGAGACCACTCCAGCACTGTAACACCGGTGTGACCGTATGCTTTAGGGACCACTCCAGCACTGTAACACCGGTGTGACCGTACGGTTCAGAGACCACTCCAGCACTGTAACACCGGTGTGACCGTACGCTTTAGAGACCACTCCAGCTCTGTAACACCGGTGTGACCGTACGGTTCAGAGACCACTCCAGCACTGTAACACCGGTGTGACCGTACGGTTCAGAGACCACTCCAGCACTAACACCGGTGTGACCGTACGGTTCAGAGACCACTCCAGCGCTGTAACACCGGTGTGACCGTACGGTTCAGAGACCACTCCAGCGCTGTAACACCGGTGTGACCGTACGCTTTAGAGACCACTCCAGCACTAACACCGGTGTGACCGTACGGTTCAGAGACCACTCCAGCTCTGTAACACCGGTGTGACCGTAACGTGCCAAAGGGTTAAAGAACGATGTCGGCCCGCTGCTCTATCAGGCGCTGCAGGAGAAACGCTCACCTGGCTGTATCCAGGTGTTGCAGTTGATCTGATACAGAGACACCGTGTTGCTGTAGTCCTCCTCCCCAGTCCTGCCCCCCACGATCACCATGGTGTCCCTCAGCAAGGCAGCCGCATGGAAGAAACGAGACAGTGGCTGGGGGGTGGGGGAGAGAAAGAAAGACAGGGATGAAGGGAGAGAGAGAGAGGAAGGGATGGAGGGGTAGAGAAAGAGAGAGAAGTGCAGGGAGAGGGGAGGGTAAAGAAACAGAGGTATGTCCTGTTATTGAGGGCTAATGCCATAAGGGCCATTAGCAGTGTAGCCTGCGTCTGTGTGTGTAGCTAACTGTTATTGAGAGGGTTAATGCCATAAGGGCCATTAGCAGTGTAGCCTGCGTCTGTGTGTGTAGCTAACTGTTATTGAGAGGGTTAATGCCATCAGGGCCATTAGCAGTGTAGCTTGTGTCCCTGTACCTTCCTGTTATTGAGACGGCTAATGCCATCAGCGCTCTTTAGCAGTGTAGCCTGCATCTGTATGTGTGTGTGTCGCTAACTGTTATTGAGAGGGCTAATGCCATAGGTGCTCATTAGCAGTGTAGCTTGTGTATCTGTAGCTTCCTGTTATTGAGAGGGTTAATGCCATATGGGTCATTAGCAATATAGCCTGTGCCTGTGTGTGTCTCGCTAACTGTTATTGAGAGGGTTAATGCCATAGGCGCTCATTAGCAGTGTAGCCTGCGTCTCTGAGGCTGTACCTTATTGCCCTGGGAGGGGACCAGCAGGGACCAGGTCAGGTTGGGGTAGTACAGACCGTAGAGCTCCCCCGATGGCTCCACGGTCTCCACGTGGAAACGGTAGCCTCCGAACACGTACACCGCGTCCGTCTGCTCGTGGTACACCGCCGAGTGCCCGTACAGGCCTGCGGTACACGGGAGACCCCGTCAATCACCCCTGTCGCACGGCAACGCCGCGGCCTGGCGTGCAGGTGCGGTGCGCGCCGCTCACCTGTAGGGGGCGTCCCAGTGTGTGGGGCCACGGTCCAGTTGCCGGTCTCCAGGCTGAACTCCAGAAGGTGGTGGTTGAAGCCGTTCTCTGGCGAGTAGCCTCCGATCAGGAGCACAGAGGCGCCACGGCGCACGGTGAGGGTGTGTCCCGCCACCGGGGGCAGCACTGAGCTCTATGGAAAGGATGTTAAAAAGTTAAGTTTTTTCCCTTCTGATAACTGCAGACAGAGGAATTCATAAGATGCACAAACTGCTTCCATTTAGGCCACAGGCCCTCTCTTACGTTGTACTCTTTCCACACCAGGCTGCTCAGATTGAGGCTCCAGGTGTCCATGGCGACGCCCTTCTGGGTGACCCCGCCCACCACCAGCATGATGTTGTGGGAGGCTCCCTGGGATCCCGAATGTGGGTCGTGATTGGCCAGGAGCGCGGAGGCGTGATGGTAGCGGGGGCTGGGGGCGGAGCCTTCATCCACCGAGCTGGTCAGCATCTGAGTCCAGCGTTTCTCCGACACGGAGTACCTGACGCCGGGGACAAGCCAAAACCGCGATCACGCCTCCGGGCTTGGGCTCACGGCCTCGTACCGTACCCACAATCACCGCTGCGCCCTTCAGCGCTGCGGCACGAGGGGCCGCGCCGTATCGCGGAGGGTACTGGCTACCGGTCGCTGCCAGGATCCGATTCAAAGCCCTGACCCTTGCCTACACTGCCGCCAACAGGACAGCCCCCATCTACTTGCAGGACATGACACAATTCTATGTGCCTGCTCGACCACTCCGCTCTGCAGCAGCAGGGCGTCTTGTAACCCCTCCCACCCGCCCAAAGGGATCACAGAGCTTCTCCACCCTAGCTCCCCAGTGGTGGAACGAACTCCCCGTCCCTCTCCGAACCTCCCCCTCACTATCCATCTTCCGCCGTGGCCTGAAGACTCATCTCTTCAGACTATACCTAGAATAACCACCACCATGCTGTGTATATATATATATATTAAAAAAAAAAAAAAAAAAAAAAAAAAAACCCTTTTCCTTGTCACTTGTTACATGTTGCCCCATCCCTGCACTTCTTGGTAAATTGTATTTGTCCTAATACTCTAGCTTAATCTTCTGCCTAGTTTGGCTTTGCAGATGTTAGACCAGGATAGTGTTCATTGTTCTCAGCTAGAAATAGCTGTACAAAATAAGTAATTGTACCTTACTGAACCCGTGTTCAGCAGTTGTCTACGATCATGAAAATGCACTTCTTGTACGTCGCTTTGGATAAAAGCGTCTGCCAAATGAATGTAATGTAATGTAATGGATACGGTCACCGCTGCCGGGCTGTTGTTAGGCACAACGCCAAGAGAAGTGCCGTCAAAGCCCTGTTGGTGAATTCACAATACAGCACAGCCTCAAGTGCCGTATTGCTTTTATAAAATGGCTACAACATACAGAAACAATTAATTGAAGGCATAATATTTATTTATGTTGTAATATTATATACAAGTAATGGTTTGTACGTGGAGAGACGCTGTTTGCAGACAGGCTATTTGAATACCTGTTACAGTATCTGGTTTACAATCACTTCAGAATGCAGTCTCAGCATCCAGGTCCGAAACAACCCGTTTTATTAAGTACATTACTAGAGTGTCTTTCTTAGCCGACTCGCTTATGCAAATTGTAATCAGGAAGTTATTTCAGAGCGAGGAAGAGCTCTGCACAGGGTAACGAAGGCCCTACATCCTTCTGATAGTGCTGGAGAAGCGGTTCACACCTGTACACATTTCCCAGAATGCCCTCGGAGAGAGACAGGCCCCCATACATCCAGAGAGTATCCAGGGGGCCCGAAACCAGAGAGTGCCCCATCCTGTGGAGGAACCTGTGAGCCTGGTTCTGAGGAGAGAGCAGGGAGGGAGAACATGTACACCGACCGACACCTGAGTCCAGTCTCTTTCGTTCTTATTACAGTTAGCGGTGGTGTGGGTGTCACTTGTGTTTGTTTTCGGGTTTTCTTACTATGATGAGCGGGTGTGTGTGTGCTGTTTTGGTTCTGTGTGTTCTCACCATGGTGAGCTGGGTGTGTGCGCGCTGTTTGCATTCTGTGGTGCGCTAGGTGTGTGTGCGCTGTTTGGGTTCTGTGTGTTCTTATCATGGTGAGCTCGGTGTGTGTGTGTGTGTGCGTGTGTGTGTGTGCTGTTTTGGTTCTGTGAGTTCTTACCATGGTGAGCTGGGTGTCCAGCAGAGTTTCCCACACCAGGCTGCTGGAGTCCACAGCAGACGAGCAGTCTGAGCCAGCCCAGCCATCCGAGCACCCACACACACCAAGAGCCTGAAACACACACACACACACACACAGTCAGCGCACAGTATTGTCAATACACACACACACACACACACTGTCAGTGCACAGTACTGTCAATACACACACACACACACAGCGTGAAACCCACTGTCACTGTCAATACACACAAACACACACACACCACACACTCAAAGCCTGTAACACACACAACCACTATCAATACACAGCACTGCTAACATCCGCCTGCACGCACGCACGCACATGCGCACACACACACACACACACACACACACTCTGTGCCCCCTCACCATGTCACACGTGCCTCGGCCCTGTGGGGCCCCACACTCCCCCGGACACAGCACTCTGTCGCAGTTTGGCCCTCCGAAGCCCTGGGGACACTGGCAGAGCCCCCCCTGGCACTGTGCCCTGCCCTGGCAGGGGGACGCCCCATCCTCGTCCTCTTCTGCCCCCTCCTGGCAGCGACGCACCCAGAAAGAGGCATTGAAGCCCTGGGGCATTCCAGAGGAGACGTTGGCCTCGAAGTACACCGATATCACCCCTGCAGAGGAACAGACAGGAAGGGGTTAATGGAGACAGACATGGCCGAACAGGGAGGAGCTTCTGTCACGTGGGTTTGTGACATCACAACTGCAGCAGAACATTGGACACTAGTATTAATGTCGGCGATCCAAGATGGCGCTGTGAACAGTCTTGATTTCGAGACATTTACATGTAGGAGCGGCTTTTGTATGGCCCACAATATATTTCAAATACAGTATTGAGTTGTCTCCGTTAATTAGTTGTTTTTCTAAACTTTTAAAGAAACTTTAGAAAGTTATGTCGAGTTCCAGTGGGAAAAGAAGAAATGCGGCGAAGAAAATGGAGATGGAGTTTGTCGCCGGTGCTTCTAATGCACTAATTGATAACTGCCACGACTATTCCACCTGTGACGATACCCCAAGATTTTCTGTGATGAATGAAGAAGACTTTCCTTCTCTGCCCGTCACTCCAGAGAAACCTCCTGTCAAGAAAGGGAAAACTGAAATGGCTAACACTGATATTGTCGCTACTCTGTCAGAGTTGATCAACGCCAGATCAGACGAGCTGAAGACTTTGGTCCAGAATAACACTGTTCAAATCACAAGTCTGAGGGAAGAAATGGAGTATTATCCTTGGAAAAAAGAATTCTCTATTGGCTGGCCAGATTTCCTAATGCTTATCTACTTATAGGTGGTGATTTTAATATTACATTGGACAACACAATCGACAGGTGGCCACCAGGACCCCAAACTAGTGCCAATGCAAATTTAAAAATGCTAATGCAAAGATTTGATTTAATAGATGCTTGGAGAGACAAATATCCTTATGACAGAACTTTTACCTGGTGCAATAAATCAAGATCTAGGCAATCTAGATTAGATTTTTGGTTAATTCCGAACATTCTTAAAGATTGTGCAAATGTTAATATTCTTTCCACCCCATTAACTGATCACAAGGCCATCCAAATTCACATTTCTTTACTTCCTTCTACTTCTAATTGTCCACAGAATTCATACTGGAAACTTAATAGTTCCGTTTTGTGTCATGAAGCAGTTAAACTCAGGGTTAAAGAACTAATACAAGTCTTCTGGAACGAGGCTCAGGCTGAAAAAGTATATGGCAGTAAATGGGAACTTCTAAAATTTGAAGTTGGCAAATTTGTTAGGAAATATTGTAGTAATCTTGCTAAGGATAAACGATGTGAGGAAGAAAAGGTGATTTCCACGATAACTGCCTCATCCTCTAAATATCCTGATAAGTTGTCCTCTGAAGAAAAAGAAACACTGTTTGAATATCAAAACAAACTAGATAAGCTCTATCAATCTAAAGCTAAAGGAGCTTTTGTAAGGTCCAGGAGGCGATAGATGGAAGAAGGTGAACAGAACTCGGCGTATTTCTTTAGGTTAGAAAAATCCCAGTCCAAAAATAATACCATTCATCAACTTAGAATAGAGAACATAGTATGTGATGATGCAAACCAGATTGCAAACTTCTGTTCCAACTTTTATAAAAACCTATACAGCTCTCAATATTGCGATGATAATACAGTTTCATTTTTGGATCCTTTAGTTGATATTAACCCAATCAACACTGCTGACCAAGAATTCTGTGATCGTCCAATCTCTCTTAAGGAAATAGTAGACTCAATTAATAATTTAAAGAACAATAAATCTCCTGGAGTGGATGGACTCATGTCAGAGTTCTATAAATCCTTCTCCGAAGAACTGGCTCCCTTTTTATTAGAAGTATTTTATGAAAGTATTGCCACAGGTGTTCTCCCACTTTAACACAGGGCCTAATAACCCTTATTCCTAAACCTAAGAAAGATTTATTACTTATTGATAATTTGCGCCCGATTAGCCTCCTAAATAATGACTACAAAATTTTAGCTATCATCTTTGCTAAGCGCATAAAAACTGTTTTGGATGGTATCATAGATGAAACACAGTCTGGATTTATGAGGAATAGGCATATTTCCAACAATATTCGGCTTGTACTTGATATATTAGATTACCCAGAGTTAGTCAATAATGAAAGTTTCATCCTTTTCCTGGACTTCTACAAAGCCTTCGATTCAATTGAACATGAATTTATCTTTAAAAGACTTAACAAATTTGGTTTTGGCAACTTTTTTTGCAGAACAATTAAAACATTATACACTAATGAAAATAGCTCAGTTAAATTAAAAAATGGCACATCCTGCAGACTTGAGTTAAAACGTGGCATACGTCAGGGCTGCCCTATCAGTCCTTATTTATTTTTGCTATCCACCCAGTTATTAACTAATCATATCAAAGCTAGTGGCCTGAAAGGTATGTCAATTATAGATAGGGAAATTATTATCAGCCAACTGGCTGATGACACTACCCTTTTCTTAAAGGACTCCTCTCAAATTCCTCTTGCTCTTGACATAATTCGGGTGTTTTCTAATGCCTCGGGTCTTCACTTCAAGTGTGAATTGACGGCAATCAAGAGTTGCCCTCCATCTGTAATATTCCAATTAAGGAGAGAGTCACCTACCTGGGAATAGTCATA
This sequence comes from Anguilla rostrata, assembly GCF_018555375.3. Lineage (NCBI taxonomy): Eukaryota > Metazoa > Chordata > Actinopteri > Anguilliformes > Anguillidae > Anguilla > Anguilla rostrata. Next base: position 72,942,385 of record NC_057933.1, on the reverse strand, counting down.
ACAAACAACCAGAAAGATAGATGTGATTTGAACTTTATCCCGATTGTAGAGAGAACCAGGAAAAATGAATCAGTGGCTTCAAAGAGACTTATCTTTAAAGGGTAGAACGTTACTCTCTAAGGCAGAAGGTTTATCCCGGCTTACCTACGCTGCTATTTCCTCAGATGTTGATAAAAAAGATTAGCAAAGAGATTGACCAGTTGCTTTATAACTTTATTTGGAAGAACAAAACTCATTATATTAAAAAGTCTATCCTAATGAATAACTATAATAATGGTGGCCTCAATTTTCTTGATTTTAGTATACTAAACAACACATTCAAGGTTAATTGGATTAGACACTATTTAAAAGACCCTACTTCTGTTCGGAATTTTATTTCTCATCGTATGTTTTCTAATTTGGGTGGTCTGAAGTTTGTTCTACTTTGTAATTATAATATTGACCGAATTCCTGTCTCTCTCTCAAATTTCCATAAGCAAACACTTTTGGCCTGGTCTCTTATTTATAAGCACAATTTTTCTCCAAACAGATATTTTATATGGAACAACAGGGATGTGTGTTACAAAAAGAAATCTTTATTTTTTGACAATTGGTTCAGGAATGGTATTGTACTGGTGAGTCAACTTTTTAATGGGGCGACATAGCTCAGGAGGTAAGACCGATTGTCTGGCAGTCGGAGGGTTGCCGGTTCAAAACCCCGCCCTGGGCGTGTCGAAGTGTCCTTGAGCAAGACACCTAACCCCTAACTGCTCTGGCACATGAGAGGCATCAATTGTAAAGCGCTTTGGATAAAAGCGCTATATAAATGCAGTCCATTTACCATTTAATAAGGAAAGCTTTTTGGTTACCAAGAATTTCTCTGTCATTATAAGATCCCTGTAAGCCCTAAACAATTTGCTATTGTTTTTGATGCCATTCCATCTGGTGTTGTCATGCTGTATAAGGGTTATGCCTTTCTACCTTCGGACGTGACACCTTCGCTTGATCCAGTTGACACACCCAACGTTGCCGCCACACCATAATAAAAAAAAAATTAAAATTAAAAAAAAAAATATATATATATATATACTGTATATAGCCTATATGTTAAATTCATAAATTAAAAATGTTAAACTTTCTAAATATTTCTGCCTAAATGCGCTTTCAAATCCATACTGTCGCGTCCACAAAGAGTTTTCAAAAAGAGCCTAGGCCGCGCGCTCCGTGCTTGCTCCTTTCTGAGGCGGTCGGAAGACTTGCAGCGCGGGAATGTCGCACGGTCTGTCAAAGCGTCACTTCTTTTCTTCAGCCAAGACAAGGAAAAGCTAGGTAGCGACGCTTCAAATATTACAAAAATACCATAGTGTTAACCAGTGTTTTAATTGGAACAAATAAGTGCCGGTACCTACTCCTCAACATACATACTGTTTAAAATAAATTAATGTTGGTAATCAAAAGAAGAGTCGGTACTCATATACAAGTCCCGACAGCTACTGCCCATCTGAAGCACTGGCGTTAACTATCATTCGGTACAACTGGCGGATCCTAACTCTGTTCGGGCAAGTGGAATACCTCATGCAGTTGTCTGATCGGACAAGTAAAAAATAAATATGTAACGTTATCTGAAAAATAAACAGTGTTTGTTTGAGCTGAAGCGGAACCGGTTCCAGTTGAGCTACGTAGGCTACGTGCCTACCATTATGATGAGAGCTACTGTTATAATGGTACAACACATCAGATTAAAATGGTGACCCGGAGAAGCCCGTCAGATGTCACGGCCGCAAATTGTTGGCAAATCGCCAAAACAGCGCAAATTAAATAAAAAAAAAAAATATATATATATATATATATATATATATATATATACTGTATATAGCCTATATGTTAAATTCATAAATTAAAAATGTTAAACTTTCTAAATATTTCTGCCTAAATGCGCTTTCAAATCCATACTGTCGCGTCCACAAAGAGTTTTCAAAAAGAGCCTAGGCCGCGCGCTCCGTGCTTGCTCCTTTCTGAGGCGGTCGGAAGACTTGCAGCGCGGGAATGTCGCACGGTCTGTCAAAGCGTCACTTCTTTTCTTCAGCCAAGACAAGGAAAAGCTAGGTAGCGACGCTTCAAATATTACAAAAATACCATAGTGTTAACCAGTGTTTTAATTGGAACAAATAAGTGCCGGTACCTACTCCTCAACATACATACTGTTTAAAATAAATTAATGTTGGTAATCAAAAGAAGAGTCGGTACTCATATACAAGTCCCGACAGCTACTGCCCATCTGAAGCACTGGCGTTAACTATCATTCGGTACAACTGGCGGATCCTAACTCTGTTCGGGCAAGTGGAATACCTCTTGCAGTTGTCTGATCGGACAAGTAAAAAATAAATATGATAAATATGTAACGTTATCTGAAAAATAAACAGTGTTTGTTTGAGCTGAAGCGGAACCGGTTCCAGTTGAGCTACGTAGGCTACGTGCCTACCATTATGATGAGAGCTACTGTTATAATGGTACAACACATCAGATTAAAATGGTGACCCGGAGAAGCCCGTCAGATGTCACGGCCGCAAATTGTTGGCAAATCGCCAAAACAGCGCAAATTAAAAAAAAAAAAAAAAAAATTATATTATATATATATATATATATATATATTAGGGCATTTAAAATGTTTGAGTGATTCAACTACTTCCATTTCCATACTACAACATGGTGATTTTTCCCATGAAAACGACAGGGAAAGTGTTTATTTTAAGGTTTTGTGAATGTAGTGAGCTAGCAAAACTGAGAGTTAGGCTACAGTTGCTACAGCTGACAAAGAGGGCTGCATTCTAATGACGATTATGATTATAACGAGAGGAGCAGTCTCACAAGCTGCTGCAGTGTCCAGAAATGAATACAGATAAAACTAGCTAATAAAAAAGACATTAATCAAGCATCTAAGTTAGTTAGGAAAATTTGTATTATGATTCTCAGTAGGATTAGAATGTAACAGAACAGAATCTTTAAAGCCATTTTTCTCACTTTCCTTTTGTTTTGCATGGACAATGCATGTAAACTCTGTCATTGAGTGTGAGAGAAACAGAGAGAGAGGGCTTTGAATGTGGAACCAGCTCAAATTATATTGTTAAATAAACAGATAAAACATTCTAAGTACTATTTTGTCCTGGTAATTGAGTTAATTTAGCAGAAGTGCCCCTTTTAAAGTGCAATATGTAACTTTTCTTGAGTATCAAATAGTGCTCTATTCTTGAAGATAGAACTTCTAGATGGACAATGTGCTCTTTTAATTGTTCTCACGCCAACATAACTCAAAATACAGGCCTATTTTGCTTCAATATTTACAAACAATACAAAGGTTAACAAAACTTTTATGGTTTTAAAGTACATCTAAAACTACCTTTTAGCTCTTGCAAACTGTTATTCCTTGTATCAAGAGCTTGTCAGAGCTATAAGATAGATTTAGATATTTAAAAAAAAAAAACCTTTAAGAAGTCTCAAGAGGTTATGTTTTCACAGTCTTAAACTTTTTTGCCTTTGCTACACTCCCCCCCCCCCCTTTCAGACACCCACCACCACACCATCAATTCCACAGGAAACACTGAACACACCTATAGGAAAATTATGTTTTCTACCAGCTTCCTGTAAAAAAAACAAAAAAATCAGCACCTTATTCCAAACTGATTGTATCTCTGCCCGTTATGTAATTGCATTCTGGAATAAGCTTGTTCAGAACTTATGTTGGGGAAAAAAATATGGTCTCTTCCTAACAGATATCTACTGGTTAACAAAGTTAAAGAAATTTCTTTTAGGATCATTCATCGCTGTTATCCTGTCAAGTCATTTTTAGTAAGATTCAAGAAGGATATTGATGTAGCTTGTACTTTTTGTAACATGCACCCAGAGACTGTCTTACATTTATTTTGGACTTGTGAACACACTCGGAGTCAGTGGCAAGGCATCTGTCGTTTTATATTGGACTATATCTATGATGCTTTTGTACTTTGCTTGAAGGATGTATTATTTGGTTTCACAAATTATAGGAAAGAATTAGAAAATGCATTTTTTCTGTGTAATCTCATCATATTGCTGGCCAAGTTTTATATCCATAAATGTAAGGTGTTAAAAATTAAGCCCTATTTTTGTACCTTTAAAAAGGAAGCAGAGTCCTACATTAGAACATTGTCTACCTCATGCAATAGTAAAGCTGTGAAAACTTTAAAATTGTGCTCCAAATTTAACACACTAATATAATTTTAATATATGTACACCTTTTATTTTTTTATATAATTTTACTGCATAATTCTCATTTTATATTTGTTTATGTCAAACTTTGTAACCCCTGGTGTTGTATATTTGTCTGTTCATTATTCCTTATTATTCTCATATTATTTTATATATGCTGTATAAAAATAAAATAAAAACTAGTATTAATGTCAATGAGTGTATCAACAAAATAGATAATCGTGCCAAATTTTTCAAATATCTCTAGTAGGTTGACTAGTATTTTCCGCTTTCTTTTATGTTCATCTGTACTGACACATCCTCTAAGAAATAAATAAAAAGCAGGCAGAAGATAAAACATAACAAAAAATTCCCACACCCTCCCACGGTCACTGTTGCTAGCTAGAACAGGTTATCAGAAGAGGATTGGTACATCAGAAAATGTAAATAAAAAGGGAACATGTTTTTGCACTTTTAAGCACTTTAAGTACAAAGTACATTAAAATCGTGGCGATGAAGGTACCTGATGTGGCTTCCACGGTAACTGGCTGGGTCCGAGTGGTCCCACAGAACGCGCCAATCAGGTTGTGGTCTGAGTGCACGACGCCGTTGCCAAGGAAACGAGGCAGGCCGTCGAACACGTAGACGTAGGAGCTCTGCGATAGAGGGGTATAAACGTAACCGGAAATGGACAGGAAAAGAGGCCATAGCTACCAAGCACCATGCACAGTGGGAGACAGTGCTCTCTCAAGGCTGGTTCCTGGAGAGCCTGTTCCTGATGCTACCCTGCACTTAACTAAGCAACTACAACCTTGGGCGAGACAGTCATCTACAAGATGAGATTATGGGGTTAGTGACCTGAACTGAAGCTTTAACCCCGGGTTTTCCGTATCATGAACCTGATTGTGTTTAAATCGGGGGAATGCTGCATGGCTAACCAGGCCATGCTTTACTGCTACAGGCTCATTTTTGCATTAACCTTTTGAAGTAACCATCTTTGTGATACAGGTTAAGCCTGTTTACAGTTGTCAGCTAAAACAAAGAGACCCTGGGTATGCTACCAGGCTCTGAAATGGAGTTTATTCCGAAATCAAAAACAAGCAGAACTTGAGCGCCAGGTTCCTCGGAAGAATGCTAGGGCTGGGCGATGAGGCGCAATGACAATTATCGGTAATTATCGGTGAGCGCAGCCACGTGGTGCATAGCCTTTTTTGTCATCTGTTTTTCTTTAATTATACGTGGTAGTAAATCCGAACTTCAGAGGCCAGATGAAATGCTTCCAGGGAACAAACAGACATGGCAACGAGGGCGGGGGCGGGTACTGCTGACATTACATTACATTACATGACAGGCATTTGGCAGACGCTCTTATCCAGAGCGACGTACAACAAAGTGTATAACCATAACCAGGAACAAGTATGACGAAACCCCTAGAGAGAAGTACCGGTCCAAGTACAGGGAACAACCGCATAGTTCAACTTGGGCCCTGATGGTTAAACTGATTAACACTAACAACGAGAACGGCAACAACGCAATCTATGGAAAAATATAAATAAATAAAAATACAAGTAGTCGTTAAGACAGTTGATGTGCCTAAGTCACCTATGAAACAGCTGCCTAGTTACAACCCTAAGTTTAGTCATTTACAGGGGGGAAGGGAGGGATGGGGAGAGGTGCAGCCTGAAGAGGTGTGTCTTCAGTCGTCGTTTGAAATGGGTCACAGTCTCAGCTGTTCTGACCTCCACAGGGAGGTCATTCCACCATCGTGGGGCCAGAACAGACAGGAGGCGTGTTCTGGAAGTGCAGGTGCGAAGAGGGGGAGGTGCTAGGCGTCCTGAGTTAGCAGAACGGAGGGATCTGGCTGGCATGTAGGGTTTGATGGCGACGGGGGCAAGGGCGTGTCCCGCTGACATGGCGACGGGGGCGGGGGCGTGTCCCGCTGACATGGCGACGGGGGCAGGGGCGGGTCCCGCTGACATGGCGACGGGGGCAGGGGCGTGTCCCGCTGACATGGCGACGGGGGCAGGGGCGGGTCCCGCTGACATGGCGAAGGGGGCGGAGTGAGAAGCGGCAGTACTCACAGTGCACTCGGTGTAGGAGTCCGGGTGCAGGGTCAGAGCCACGGGTGGGCACAGCTGCTCGGGGGAACAGGTCTGCAGCTCTTCGGACACGGACAGGACCCACAGGCAGTGGGACAGGCCGCCCTGCCCCCCCGCGCCCCCCCGCCACCCCAGCGAAGAGGAGAGGGGCAGGGGCGCGGACCCGGGCGAGGACAGGAGGACAGAGCGCCCCTGGCACTGCCGGAAGCAGGTGCCGTTGTTCCTGAGGAAGGCAGGACAGGGCGCAGCAGTGAGCGGGGAGAACGTTTAACTTTCAGGAGCTCAGCCAATAGGGTGCAGCAGAGAGCGGGAGGGTCATCGGGGGAACGTTTGACTTTCAGGAGCACAGCCTTACAGAGCAGAAAATTACACACATCACACTTTAAGCTTTCATATACTCATCTGCAAAGAATAAAAATAGCAGATTTCTTTTGTTTTTCGTCAAAACACCCTGAGTCTGTGTGGAACCCGGCCTGGCTTGAGAACCCTCGCTACAAACCATGGTTTTATAAAACAAGTTTAGGAAAGTAACCAATTCATAACTCAAGTTTGTGATCTTCATTAGATAACGATACTCCAAAATATCCCAATCAGAGCAGTGTTAAACAACGCCATTTTAGCCAGCTACTCCTGGGTCACGTTGGACCATCTCACCACCCCTCCTACCAAGAAGTAAAAATGAACAAACAAAGCCACACCCACCTGGGGTCGCCGTAGTACCCGGGGAGGCAGGTGTCGCAGTGCGGGCCCTGTGTGTGGTGTGTGCAGTAGCAGAGGCCGGTCTGGTTGTGGCAGTACCCCTTCAGGGGGTCGCCGTGCCCGTTGCACTGGCAGGGCAGGCAGCCCCCGCCCCCCGCCACCGCCGTGCCGAAACTACCCGGCCGACACTGCTCGCAGTGCGGCCCCGTCGTCCAGTCTGGGGGGGGGGGGGGAACAAGGGGTGGGGGTAACGAAGACCGCTGTCCAAACTCATTCACAGAAAGACAGTGAAAGAGTACAAAACAGGAACAAAAATGGCTCAACAACACGAAGCTGCTCTTTTCAAATACATGTGTCAATCACAAGTCCCTAATTACACACTGGGCAACAGAAAAAAATTGATGTGATTGAAAGAACAGACAGAAATAAAGAGAGAAATAGAGAGCGAGAAAGAGCGAGTGAGAGAGTAAGAGACAGAGAGAAATAAAGAGAGCGATGAGAAAGAGCGAAGAGAGAGAGAGAGAGAGAGTTTGTATGTGTGTGTGTGTTTGTGTGTGGGGCACACTCTGGTTTCGGGCCCCCTGGGTACTCTCTGGGTGTATGGGGGCCTGTCTCTCTCAGAGGGCATTCTGGGAAATGTGTACAGGTGTGAACCGCCTCTCCGGCGCTATCTGAGGGGTAGCGCAGTGGTCTCCAACCCTGGTCCTGGAGAGCTACAGGGTCTACTGGTTTTTTGTTTTCACCTTAAATTCAGCACCTAATTGAGACCCAAGACACCAGGGTGAGCTGAGTTAACTGTGTAATCAACTGCTCTAATTAATTCACGAAGTGCAGAGTCACCATGAAAACCAGTTCCTGATCACTGTGCTTGGAAGGAGGAAGTGCGGTGGAACCGGATCGGCCCTCACACCTTGGCAGCGGTCGCACAGCCCCGGGGCCGTGACGCAGGTGCTGTGGAAGTTGCAGCCGCAGTCCACGTCGCACTCCACCCCGCTCAGCACCATGGTGGAGGGGTCCGAGGTCCAGCCCAGCGCGCACTCGCACTCGAACCGGGGGCTGCCGCTGCACTGGCCCTCGCGGCACTCGTTATAACACCTGCGAGAAAAACCTTTTCATTTAAAATAGAAACAAGGCCAGGGGCGTGATTCACAAACAACGTAAGGTCTACAGACAAAATGGCAGCCTGAAGGACTTCACACACCAGGGTTTCTCCTGCACAGGTGAATTTTGGCAGGTGCCAAAGCAAAAAAAAAAGTGGAAAAACAGGTAGTAGTTCAATGCAAACAATGTGGGATCAATGTAGGCGTGACCGTCATCGCTAGCCTAATGAAGAGCAGCAAAGAGCCTTCTCAGGCCAGGAAAAAACCCAGCACACGGCGCGGCAGTGCGTACAGCCCTTTAGACTGCGTTTAGACTGCATGTACCTGCCCCCATCCATACGTGCTCACGGGGGGGCGACAGGAGGCGGGGGCGGGGCCTGTGAACTCACGTCTGGTTGCAGTGCAGCACGCCGTCGCCGGTGTAGCCGCGCTCGCAGTGGCACTCGTACGACGTGGGCGTGTTCACGCAGGAGGCGAAAGGGTGGCAGCTGTGGAGGCCCAGCACGCACTCCTCCACGTCCGGGCAGGAGGGGTAGGACCACACCGCCTCCTTCTCTCCCTCCACCACGCCCTCCACGTGCTCCACCTCCATGTCCATCTCCGTCACCCGTGGCGGGGACAGGGTCTGCGGCTCGGGGCTGGGGAGGGAAGGACAGGCTTGAGCCGGGTCAGCCGCTCCGCCCTGCGCCCAACGTCCGCTCCACAGACACTGCATTAGGTCATGTGACACGGGCAGACCAACCTGGAGGCGCGCGCTTCTGCCACGGCCATGCTGCAGTTAGGGAAGGCGGAGTCTCTGAGCCCCGCCCAGTCCCCTCGCTGACACCTGGGAGCGGGTGGGGAAGAGAGGCGCAGGAGAGGAGGGGAGAAGAGGGGAGAGAGTACGCGTAACAGGACGTTAGGTGATGGCAGACTATCTTCGGAGAGGACCATACTGCATCAGTGTGCGCGAGGGGCAGCGAGAGCAGGCCTCAGGGCGCACCTGCCGATGGTGGGGTTGCTGTAGTCCCCGCACCAGCCGCACTGGAAGGTCTGCAGGCAGTCTGAGCACGAGGACAGCGCTGAACACTGCTTACACTGCGGCACCGAGTGAACACTGAGAGAGAGAGAGAGGGAAAGAGGGAAAGAGGGAAGAGAGAGAGAGAGAGAGAGAGAGAGAGAGAGAGAGGGGGGGAGAGAGAGAGATAGAGAGAGAGAGAGAGAGAGGGTGAGGGGGAGAGAGAAAGAGGGAGGGAGGGAGAGAGGGAGAGATGAAGAGGGGGGAGGGAGGGAGAAAGAGAGTGAGAGAGGGAGGGAGAGGGAGGGAGAGAGAGAGCAGGAGAGAGAGAAAGAGAGAGAGAGGGTGACAAAGGAACAGACCTGCCAACCTTAGGAAAATATTTTGAGTACCACAACAGTCAGTGTAACGCTTAGTTCACATGCTTTCGCACCACTTCACTTTGCACGCACACACGCACACACAAGCCTTTCTTCATAATTCTAGTTTTGACTGTTGAAGTGATCAGGCAAAATTGTATCATTTGACCTGATTCTAATATATCACTTGCACTGCACTGGGCTATATTATGATATACTTGCAAGTCAAAAGTTTGAGTACACCTGCTTAAAACAATTTTTTCATGATTAATATTTCATTATATGATGTGTGTGTTAATACAACCTGATAACCATAAGTGAATTGCATTCAAATATTTAATAAAAATGGAATAATTTATTTTGTATATTGTAACATGTTTTCATTTTCAAGTATTTACAGAAACTTATGTTGCGATGTAAAACAGTCAATTATGAATAAAACCAAGTTTCTGTTCACGATTTCCATTTTTATTTAATAATGAAATAATTGAATCAGCTTATATAGGCACACATCATATAGGCCTAATGAAAAAAAAAAGTATTCAATTGAAAAATTATCTAGGAATGTAGGCTTTTGTAACTAGAGGTTTAGCTAAATTATTACCTGAAGCTCCTTGGTGGCTAATGTCAAAATCATAATTGCACAACGTGCAAAATGCATGGTGCGGAAGTTTTGAGGGGCGGAGGCACGGCCATTGCTCCTGATATTTTGCGAGGAACTTCAGGGGGGCATGGACTCGCTTCTTTTTAGTAGGTCTGCTGCTCCCAATTTCAATTTTTCAATTTAAGTTGCTTTATTGGCATGGAATACAAATATAATTATTGCCAAAGCATACATATATAATATGTAAAATAATTATAATATTAAAATCATAATGATAAATGTAACAATATATAACAATAACAGCATTGACAGCAACAGAAGTAAATCAATAAATATGTACAATGCTCTCTCTCCTTGTTAGTATCCTCATCATCTGACATTATGATTATTTTCCAACTGCAAGGCTGGTCGGGTGACTGGCTGCAATAATAGGAATTATTTGCTACGTTAGCAGTCTATAGTCAAACACCTTTGCAATGGTCACTTTGCTCAAACAGAGCGTGTGCGATTCAAAGTTTGAACACAGTCTCCGTAGCATTTGAGTTACTGCAGCTAAATTACTCCATCAGTTAATCACGTCTCGTAACGAGGCTAAATCGTATGCGAGCTACTACTACGGCTAACTATAGACACAAATATATCTCATTAGGATATACCCCTTGAAATGCATCATCTCGTAAAAAGTTACCGAACATGTTTTAACGTTTTATATGTTAACATTACAGTCACATTTTGTGCCCCACTTCCCATTTTACCTCAGCAATGCAGCGTTACGCCTAGGTGGATAATAAAGTACCGCTGCGTACTTTTTTTTTGACCAAGAATTGCGTGGTTGGTGCACAAAATGCGTGCAGGTTGGCAGGTCTGAAGGAAGGAGAGAAACGTGTAGCAAAACAAAGCCTGGCTGACGTCACAAGCCCTGGTGTCTCCAGGTGTCTGCCGTGAAGAAGGCCAGGGGTCAGCGGAGGGTTTACCTGTCGTACCAGTCCCGGCACTCCCCGTAAGGGTACTTGGTGAGGTAGGCGGCGAAGTAGAAGCAGGCCTGGGCGGACTCGCACCACGCGCACTGGCTGGAGTTGGACAGACACTCCGAGCACGTCGTCCTCCTGCGCACAGAGAGAGAGAGAGAGCAGACGCAGTGACGGACGGGAAACCGGGCCGGTCCGTCAGCATGAGGGAGGGCAGGAGCCAAAATGGCGACTCACTGGTTGCAGACTTTGGGACAGCCCTCAGGGCTGCGGATGGACACCCCCGGTCTCCCGCGACGACTGCACTGGTAATCCCCCTTCTTGCTGGAGCTAATCTGCCACTGACAATACGGGTCCTGCGGCGGCAAGAGCACATCAGATAGACACTGTCAGCAATCTATAACCGGCTGATAAAGCAGAAACCCAGTGCAATGACGGCTAACCCAGCTAACACAAAATGTACTCAAAATGGTGCTGCCATGTAGTCACAATGTAATACCATTCACATGGGACACCTGCCTCCCCGGTTACTACGGCAACCTCAGGTGGGTGTGGCTCTGTCTGTCCATGTTTACTTCCTTGTTGGACGGGCGGTGAGATGGTCCAACGTGACGCATGCCGGTACCTGAGCGCAGGCAGCACAGTCCCTGTAGTCCTCACACAGGGTGCAGTGCTGGGGGGCCAGCAGCAGGTGGCGCTCCTCCGTGCCGTGGGCCTCCAGGCAGGGCTCCAGCGCGGGGTTCCCGCGGGCCAGGCAGCGGTTCTGGGGCGGGCACCAGCCGCAGGACTGGTCCGACAGGCAGGCCAGGCAGGAGCGGTACTCTGAGCACGACCCCGATCGGTAGGGCTCCAGGAACAGGAAGGAGATCTCCTGCAGAAGGTGGGGGTGGGGGAGGGGGGCAGGGACAGAACAGTCAGGGCCGGCCCGGAGGAGGAAATTCGGCACACGGTCGGGGCGGGACACCTACGCTTCCCCCAGGTATGGACGTCCTGTTCCAGGTGAGGGCCATCTCGCAGGTGTGCCCCGATTCGGAGTTGTTGAGGTAGCCCTCCGCCTGCACCAGGTAGCGGTTCCCCCGGGTCAGGTTCTGGAAGAGCCTGCCCCCGCCCGGCCGGGCCAGCAGACGGCTGGTCTTCTCCTGCTGGGCCCCCCAGTGTCCCACCACCGACTGAACACAAAGAGGGCCAGGGTGAGCAAGTGAACACTGACTGGCCCATTCCACAAAAAAACTGTTTAAAAAAAAAAAAAAAACAGTGGACCACAGAAGAAGAATTGTAGGGATTCATAAAGCTGGAAAAGGCTACGAAGGCATTTATAAAGGCCTGGGTGTTCATCAATCCACAATAAGACAAGCTGTCTACAAACAGAGGATGTTCTGTACTGTTGCTACTCTCCCTAGGCACCCAGCAAAGATCATGGAAAGAGCGCAGCATGCAATGCCAAATCAGGTCAAAAACAGCCTCAGGTTAACAGTAAATGACCTGAAGAAATCTCTTCTGCTAGAATTCCTAAAATTCCTCCTAACCATTGCCAAAGCCTGGAGGTAATTGGAGTTAAAAGAGGTTCTACCAGTTACTAGAAACTCCACCTATGGGTTCACATACTTCTCCCCAACTGAACTGTGATGACGTTATAGTCTGGCACTTTCAAATCTGGACAGGAACTATCTGGACGGTAACAATTCCAAAAGACCAGCGATGTAAAATATCAATTTCAATGTGAAAATGGCAACAAAATAATTACCACAGATTCAAACATTAACGTACCCCGTTAGTTGGCGGATTATTTTGTTGGCATTTTAAGGGTGAAAGTGACATTTTACATCGCTGGTCTTTCATTCCAAACGGAAGCAGTTGTTGAGGAGTGAGGAGTTAGCGATCAATGTATTTCAATGGACAATGATGTAAATGAATTCAAATAAAATACTTGATCGATTTTCAAAATATTCTGGTCCTTGGCCTGCTGTCAGCATGCACAACAAGTATTAAGCTGATCGGCCCAGTAGTATGCGAGATTAGCTGCGGACAGATACTGGCATTTATAAAGGCCTGGGTGTTCATCAATCCACAATAAGACAAGCTGTCTACAAACAGAGGATGTTCTGTACTGTTGCTACTCTCCCTAGGCACCCAGCAAAGATCATGGAAAGAGCGCAGCATGCAATGCCAAATCAGGTCAAAAACAGCCTCAGGTTAACAGTAAATGACCTGAAGAAATCTCTTCTGCTAGAATTCCTAAAATTCCTCCTAACCATTGCCAAAGCCTGGAGGTAATTGGAGTTAAAAGAGGTTCTACCAGTTACTAGAAACTCCACCTATGGGTTCACATACTTCTCCCCAACTGAACTGTGAATGCAGATGTTATAGTCTGGCACTTTCAAATCTGGACAGGAACTATCTGGACGGTAACAATTCCAAAAGACCAGCGATGTAAAATATCAATTTCAATGTGAAAATGGCAACAAAATAATTACCACAGATTCAAACATTAACGTACCCCGTTAGTTGGCGGATTATTTTGTTGGCATTTTAAGGGTGAAAGTGACATTTTACATCGCTGGTCTTTCATTCCAAACGGAAGCAGTTGTTGAGGAGTGAGGAGTTAGCGATCAATGTATTTCAATGGACAATGATGTAAATTAATTCAAATAAAATACTTGTCTTTGACCGATTTTCAAAATATTCTGGTCCTTGGCCTGCTGTCAGCATGCACAACAAGTATTAGGCTGATCGGCCCAGTAGTATGCGAGATTAGCTGCAGACAGATACACAAACACACGCACGCACACACGCACGCACGCACGCATGCACGCACGCAATAAGTGTTTTAACAGGGAGGGTTTTTTCCCCTCACACCGCGCCCTCACCAGCTGCAGAGAGTTGGGCGCCGTTGCCATGCGGGCGATGAAGTGCAGCCTCTGTATCCGGGCCCACATGGAGACGGTCTCCTGGGGAGGGGGCGCGGGGGGAGGCCCGCCCCACAGGGGGTGGATGAACCCCCGGAACTGCAGCGTGACGTTGGTCTCTGTGGAGGGACTCAGCGTGATGGAGGTGCTACGCAAGATGGAGACCTGTGGGAGAGAAAAAGAGAGAGCGCAAAAGGGGGAGAGGGGGAGAGAGAGAGAAAGGGGGGGGGGGGGGAGAAAGAGAAAAAAGAAATTGAGAGAGAGGGAAGAGGGAGCCAGAGAGAGAGTGAGAGAAAAGGAGAGAGAGATTTTAAGAAAGAGGATGAGAGAGACGGAGAGAGTGAGAGAGAGACAGAGAAAGACAAAGAGAAAGGGAAAGGGAGAGAAGAGGCAAGCAGACCCAGTCAGTAGAGAAGCGGGTGAGTTTGTACTCGTGTTATCTTAGACAGAGAGAGAGAGAGCAGAGTGGACTGAGAGTAGAAAGGGGTGCAGTGAACGTGTGAGGGGGGCTCGTACCTTGTCGGGCTGGGACACGTTGCGGGGGTACTGGTAGGTGAGCAGGTGCAGTCCCGGGACATAGTTCTCAGTGCGACAGGAGTGGAGGGAGGTGAGGAATCGGGTGCGCTCCCCCCACCAGCCGTACGCCCCTGAGATCTGGTCCACACGGCAGGCACTCTGCTCTGAGGGCCCAAAGCGGAGAGAGAGAAGGGGGGGGGAGGAGGAGTGAGTGCAGGCCACATACGGGCCTCTCCGCTTTCCATCCCCACACACCTTCACACAAAACAGCAACACCTCAACAACCCGCCCGCTCGCTCGCTCTCACCTGACACGGGCAGGCAGGACTCGTTCTGCACGCACCAGCCGAAATCTCCGGGGGCTCGGGGGAGCGAGCGGGGCACCCCGCTGAACACCAGACAGGACTGGCAGTCCGACAGGAACCTGGCCAGGCCCAGACACCCGGTGCTGCCGCACTGCGGAGAGAGCGGGAACTGCGGTCAGAGCACAGACGAGCGCCTTGTGCGCGACGAGCGCTAGGCTAACCGCGGGGCAGGATGTCTTACGGGATTGGCCGGCTGGTATTCCCGGCACCGCCCCTCACACCAGCTGCACTCCGGGTTCTTCAGACACCAGCTCTCATCTGGAGCCTCTGCACACACTGCATCCTGTAACACAGTGCTACTGTTACACACATTACCCTGCATCCTGTAACACAGTGCTACTGTTACACACATTACCCTGCATCCTGTAACACAGTGCTACTGTTACACACATTACCCTGCATCCTGTAACACAGTGCTACTGTTACACACATTACCCTGCATCCTGTGACACAGTGCTACTGTTACACACATTACCCTGCATCCTGTGACACAGTGCTACTGTTACACACATTACCCTGCATCCTGTAACACAGTGCTACTGTTACACACATTACCCTGCATCCCGCATCCTGTAACACAGTACGACACACATGTACAGGGCTACCCTATACACCACACCACACGTCTCACCATTACTTCCTATTCCTTTCTCTTCCCTCCCCTCCTCCACCCCTCAGCCCAATTACTCACTCACCCTGTCTCCAGGGTCGCTGCTGACAAACAGCGGGACCTTGTAAGCAACCAGGTCTCCACGGGCAACGCCACTGTAACCCCCGGCAACAAGCAGCACGCGCCCCTCCATCGCAGCGGCAACGTGGGAATAGCGTCCTCTCACGGTTTCGCCTCCTAAAATGGAGGAAAAGGCAGCTGCACAGCACTGACCACACAGCACTGACCACATCGGCCGTGATCTACAGCAGTCATTCTCAGCCCGGTTCTTGGAGATCTACAGTCCGGGAGCTTTTCTTTATTCACCCCTAATTAGGAAGACCTGATTCTACTATCTAGCAGCTCAGCGAGACTTCTAGCCGTCGAATGAGGTGTGCTTTGGAGCGGGGTTGGAGAGAAAACCTAAAGGACGGTGGATTTCCAGGACCAGGGCTGGGAACCACTGATCAACAGCATCACAAAGTTCAGCCCATTCAGTGGCATTCAGGCAGCACCGGCACTGCAGCAAACCGCTCCAATAAGCATTTTCTTATTGTTAACCATTAATCATCAGTCCTGCCCACAAGTGGACTCACAACCAGTAATGGCATATTAAGGTTTGTGTAAAGGCGGCACTGTTGAACCCATGAAGGTGCATTATCACAAATATGTGATTAGAATGTTCTGAACTGTTGTAATGCTAGATGTAACAATCACTACTGGTAATCAAACACGATGGAGTTCTAGGACGCTGGCTTTTGAATTCTGAAATAACATTTTAAAAAGTAATTTTAAAAAAGTACTGGTCAAAGGGTTTATTCTCCTGTTCTGATGTACAGGGGCCCGGTGCTGTAACTCACTGTGTAAAAGACTCTCCCCTGCAGAGACCCACTGGTGACAGCCCAGGTGATAGAAGAAGATCTCTTCATCGTAACACTTCTCCTCCTGGTAGTGGATGTGAACATTCCCACCTGTCAGCGAGATGTGGAGAGATGTGTAGGGAGGTGAAAGGACAACGAAGAAGAGAAGGGAAAAGAAGAACAAAAAGGCAGACGGGCTACTTTAGTGTGAGCAGAAACGCAATACAGCTCAGCCCGGCCATGTTATCTGCAGTTCCTACTAACAACATCTCAGCACAGCTCCACCCACTATACACATATACACGCCCTCACACTTCCATGACACATACTTCCAGGGTTGTGAGGCACACCCCTAGAACTGCAAGACATGCCCCCAGGACTATGAGACACGCCCCCAGGACAGAGAGACACACCCCCAGGACCATTAGACACACCCCCAGGACCATTAGATACACCCCCAGGACACCATTAGACACACCCTCAGGACCATTAGACACACGGCCAGGACTGTGACACACGCCACAAGCACCCCCAGGCCATACTCACCGTACACCACCATGTAGTTCCCGATGATGGTGGCCGAGTGGAAGGCCCGTTCTCTGGGCCCGCTGGTTGGGAACCGGGACCGGAAGGAGGTCCAGAAGCGGCGGTCCACGTGGAACGCGTCGGTGGCGTTCACGCGCACGCTGAACCTGGGAAGAGGCAGCCGGTCACCAAAGGGTCTGCTGTGACGGGCACAGAAGGCCGGTCCTGCACACTGCAACACCACCACCGCTCACCCAGGAGCGTTTCTCCATGAAAAAGGAGAGCACATCAAATCCACTACATCTGCACGTCGCTTCTTACAGAAAACAGCCCCTCCAAGCCTCACCTGGCGGTGGTGGGGCGGTGCCCCCCGTAGACCAGCAGCATTCGGGACGGGGCGTGAAAGACCATGGAGTGTCCCGCCGTAGCGGGCGGCTTCCCCCCCGAGGGCCGGACCGTCTCCCACACGCGACCGCTCAAGTTGAAGCGACTCAGCGACGAGGAGAACATGTCCTCTTCTGTCCGTCCTGCAGGAGACAGGCACGGGGACAGGGGCTGATCACTCTCTTCACCCATTTAATATTTAAGAATTTTTATACAATATTTTCTGGAAAGCCTGAATGCCAAACGTGCCACACACCCCCAAAGACATATACGTAGTTATCCACAACGGCCGCTGCGTGATTGGCCAGTTTTGGAGCTCCCGGCGAGTCCCACTGGCCGAGCTGCTGCCAGTCGTCCTCCAGGGGGCGATACATCCAGACGTCGCTGGCCAGGGAACCGTTGGTGAGCTCTCCCCCAAAGATGACCATGTTCCCCTGCCATTCCACAGCTGTGTGAGAGTGACGAGCCGCCTGAGGGAGGGTGGGGTCGGGGGGGAGGGGGAAGGGGAGGGGGAGAGGGAGAGAGGGAGAGAGAGAGAGAGAGAACAGAGGGGGGTGGTCTCATTCAAGCCCAGGCAGCAGCATGGTAATGTAAAGAAACCGCCGGGGGGTACAGGTGGATGTGATGCCCAAAAAAAGCACTGAGAGTACTCACTGGACAGTATGCATGCGACCTTCTCTCCCACTTGTTGTTTGTGAAGTTGTATTTCACCAGGTCCCCGAGAGCTTTATTCAGATCAAATCCTGAGGCACAAAAACGTGTGCACCAGTAGATTATTGGTAAAGATCTGTGATTTACACTCAGTCAGAGCATCCTGGTTTTTCCAGGAAAAACGTGTCAGAACAATGAAGACAAAGATCTAGGATGAAGGTACTACCCCATTAAATGGTCCTTTACCAGAAGTAACATCAACTCGGTCAGTCGAGCATGCTCACACACATGCACAAAATCAGCTGGAGTCATTGGAGCATTACACCCTGTCACAACAGTGAACACATGTCCAAACAAACTAGCCTGGTGAGATCATATGAGGAAACCAGCCTCACCTCCAAAGATGTACATGGCGCCAGTGGACGGCACGTACACTCCTGCGGCAGCGGTACGAGGGGCCATCTGGTCATCGCCCCCACTCACCTCCCACCACTGCCCCGCCCCACTGTCGTCACGGAGACCCAGCTGGCAGCTCTGCCCCACAAAGCCAGAGGTGCAGAGACAACGTTCCCCAGTCTGAAGACACAGCAACAGCATCAGCAGGGTGAATGACGCTTCACAGTAAACTAGCTGAACAGGCCTTATTGGATTCTGCTGAAATTACACTGCTTCCAATATCATTATTCTCCAGTTTGATTTGTTTCCTTTTCGAAAAAAAAAAACTAAAAATTTTAAAAAGGGCCCGATGATTGACATGGTAAAATAAGCATGCACAGCCAGCCCTTTTCGACTTTTGGAGTAAACCGACCACGTGTCCGTGGGCATTATGCCAAAACTGAACCACAAGGGAAACTAAATGAATGACAACTATAGCTACTCGGTTAATCGAACATCCAAGCGGGGGCTGAATTCAACCGCAAAAAAAACGAGGCACTCTGGGAACATGGCGCGCAAAGGCCAAACCCTCGAGTCTCTGAACGGCTTCTATCGCCGCCCGAGCCACACGAGCACCGGATTTCTCACCGTGTCACAGACGCCATGCAGGACGCAAGCCTGGGAGCACAGGGGGGTGGCGCAGCCACGGCCGCCCCAGCCTGGGTGACACAGGCAGCGGGCCAAGGCATGGTCGCACCGGCCGTGACCCCCACAGGCCCCGGGGCACACCGAGAAGGAGTAGGTGGCATTGAAGCCCAGAAGGTTGTAGTTGGCATCGCTGAAGAGGTGCAGCAGCATCTTGGGATGAGACAGGGATTACGTTTGGGAGGCAGGGAGCAGGGCCTTATGCTAGATTCACTAAACTTCATTTTCTACTACTCTATACTGCTGAAGATGAGAAAGGGAATGCTAGCACAAAATTCTATTTGTAGGGGTCTGTAATTTACCTACTGACAAACCGCACCACAAACTACATCTTCTAGGTCAAGACTGCACTATACATAGTACCGGTGCCTAGTGAAAACTTTACAAGGGTGAGTTATCTTGGCAGACGTTGGCACTGATTATATTAAAATAAAAGAGTACTAATCACTTAATGGTCATTTGCCGTTTAAAGATTCAAGACCCCCACTAGACCCCAACCCACTAAAACACTAGCCAGTACATCCTGTTGGTCAGTCTCTCAATTTGATATTTTTGGCACCAACACAGGCCCACGCCAGTACCGACGCCTGAAAGGTGAGATGCAATCAGACAGTTCAGTGAATTTTTTTTGGGCGCGCAGTATTTTGTAATTATCTTCCCTGGCCTGGCTTCTGTTGAGTCTTACAGACTGTGAATGTTTGCAGTGTTGGCATTTACCTTGCCAGACTTGGCCTCTATGGGCTGTGGCAGTGTGGTACCAGTCAGACTGGCCAGCAAGGGGCTGTCGTAGGAGTCTCCATCATACACAAACAGGTAATCATATGTGCACTCTGTCTCCATGAAGGTGAAGTTTAGGACAATACTGTAACTACTGCTTGGGGCTGAGAAAGAAAGGAAGAGATAATGATATTAGGTTAAAACACTAAAAGAGGCTAACCTTTATTTGAAACACCATCATATCTAGAATCCTGTCCCTCCCAAACACCCTCTTTTTGGCAGGGTGCCAACTAACTTTTTCAGGTGCCCTAAAAAACACATAGCCTGCAGCCACTTATAGCCACTCTGAGGTCACCCAGCTGCATCCATCCATTCCTGGGTGATGTTATGGTCAATTATGAGTCACCTTATTGCCCCACAACGAAAGGTAAAAATTTGATTCTGGACACTGGCAAGTCACTAGGCTGAGAAAAAGCACTTCAGCTAGACATATCCTCCAACATTGTCCAGTTCAGCACCTTTCTGTTCTTGGCTTCTCGTACTAAATCTACAGCTATAACCATCTTACGTAGACATAGATTAGAATGCAACATTGGTATACCTCTGTGATGGCCTACTGGAGACTACAGTCCACCCAACCTTTCACCTTCGAACAAAACCTCGTCCCGCGTTCTGAAATGTCTCACCCTTGATAAGCCACTCGCAATTCCCATTCACAGAGTAGTTGCCCATTCCGTCGGTGACATGTCCAGGGGGCCCCCTCAGGACCTGCCTGTGGCCTTTACAGTCCCCTGCCCAGCTCTGAGGCACCCAGGCTAACAACAGTGGCATCAGTAGGGCAGGTAGGAAGGCCGCCATCTCTTTCCTCTGCCAGAGAAGGAGGGAGAGAGAGATGTGAAGGAGTCACACACTCTGTCTCCGTCTCACGAGCTTGGAACCTTTCTGAGAATTGAAAATACGACAAATTTCAACAAATTATGAACCAAATACATTCCAGATGAGACGAAGGAGAACTATTTTCACTTTGATTATCATGTGAAACAATGCAACGAAAATTAGTGGTGGTCGTTGGTTATAGTTTTTCATTCAGATATTTAAAAAGCAATAATCACGAGACAATGATGATGTCAATTTCCCGAAATATATCGATGCAGTTAGCTGGACAATCTTATAAATGTAGATAGTGAATTCAGATACATTAGATAAACACTGACGTTAAGACAGTTAGTAAATCTTACAGATACACGTAAAATACACATCTCATGTTACTAAGCTAATGTTATTAATCCTATAATTATTCAATGTGATTAGCTACATAGACAATTTCGGATATGATTAGTTGGCTATACGCATGGTTCTTCAACAATAAGTTTTTTTTTTTTTTTTAAAGCATAAAGCCAAGGCCATTTATTCAGCTACATCTGAGCAGTGAACGTTATCAAACCTCGGTAGGTAGCCAGCCGGCCAACTGATCCAATATTTTTACGAGTCTTTCGCAGGTTATTAAATAATAGGAGACTGGTAATCGTCAGCAAAAAAATGTTGACATCGCTGTAGAATTTAGAATCAATGTAGACTTAGCAAGCGACCTAACGTTGGATAACGTAAAGTTGATGCTGCTGAATAGGATTGTTGAATTGCAAATCCTGGTCGAGTAACCGTTAGCTTAGCTGGCTGTTCCCGTTAGACTACATTTAAAAGTACAAGATAACCGTTGCCACCCACGTAACCCATGCTCCCTTCGATTAAATTAACCACAAATTTAACAAGAAGTAAATCACGTCTGACCCTAACGTTATCCTCTGAAAACCTTAGGTCGGACAACATAGCTAGTCATTGAAAATAAATAGGTAGTCAAACGTTTACATAGGTCTATACTTAACGCTAGCATACAGACCAGATACATCAAATAGCTAATATTTAATTATGCTGTGATACTCACTATTTTCCGTGTCTTCATAGCCCACGTCTTTAACCAAGCAGTGGCATATCAATCCCGCTTTCCAGACATGAACAATCCAGACCGTTTTACAAAGCTTCAGTGGACCCCAGAGCCTGTATCCGCGATATACTGAACCGTTAATTTGTACTCCAGCTCGAGGAGTTTCCGCGGCCTGCACGATCTTGTTGACGAATTAGCTAGCTGGCTAGCGTTAGCTGCCACCTAGATAGTTCCATATAAAGTCAATTAAATTGATAATTGCATGATATTAATTTGAAACTCGGGTCGAATACATGGCATGGCGTGTGCATGTCAACTGGTATCACGACTATATTGTAATCTTAGTATGTTTTCTAATCTTTAATGTTTCCAGACCAGCTGTTCTTCCATTTGAGGGTATGACTATCCATCAACATTACAGAGCTAGCTATGTCCAAATTTACGGTCCTTGTTGTGTTACCCTTGTTGCTGGTTACCAACACAAAGCGGAGGCGTGAACAGGCAAACCTCAGAACACGGCAAAAACGACATTGCCTCCTATCTAAGCCCACCAGTACAGCAGTAAGAAATCCAACTATGTATATCGTATTCTTCTTCGGTGGGATTCATGGCAGCTATTGTGTAAGTAAGGTGCCACCTACTGTGCTGGAGTGGGGATCAGATCAGGCCATTGTCCCCAAGAGGACTCATTGGGTCTCAATCACGAAACGTGTGCGATCCAACAGTTCTGTGGTACGAACACATTTGCTCATGAACTGCGTGTGATAACGACCAGACAGAAAGTCCAGAAGAAAGCAGCAGTCCAACGGAATCCCCACGTGGCATCCTTCATTAATGAATATTTTGACTTTGATTGGCAAAAGTATTAAGCCCCGCCTCCCACACCATATACCAAAACCTTATTGCCGTTTTGTTGTTGTTTTTAATCCATAAATCGGTTATTGCCACATTAACTGAGCTTTTCATTTATTTCATGCAAGATAATCTTATTTGAAATGAAATGGCCTGGTGTCAATTAGATAAATACCTCATTTTGCAATGTTTCAGATATAACAATGCACATAACTTTATTCACAGATCACTACATTGTCCTCATGTCATTTTGCAAAACTTATTACAGTGGGCTACTTGGAAGTGTTGATGTACAGTAATTTACAGTAATCGTAGTAAAAATCCAGCAGTTAACTGTAGAGGTAGTGATCTGCTGCCTAAACTGCTCTGCTACAGGTGAATTTGTCTTTAGTGCAGTGGCTAATGCAGCCACCTCTCACCCCGGAGTTTGAACATTGTTAGGTCCTTGGTCATTACATTGATTTCACAGTAAAGTTTTGTGTTTTGCAATTGCAATTCCAGTGTTATACAGTGTTTGTAGTAAAGTAATGGTTACTGTATTTCACATTAAAGTAATAACAATAATTTAACACTGTAAATGTTACACTGGTTTAACATAGTAAACCAGCTGCCAGTAAGTTACTCAATTTTCACAGAAACTTACTGGCAACCAGTTTCCTCAGGAAAAAGATCAGGAGCATGTGTTGTATTATGTTCCATCCTTAGAACAAAGCATTTACGGTGGAACATATAGGTTAAAACCAGGAGATCATTCCAGCCATTAAACAAGTTCAATGAAACCGGCTGCATAAGCTAAGACATATTGAGACATATCTTTTTCATGAGATAACTTTGTTTCCTGTATTGTTGTTGTTACTATTACAATTTAGTACTATTTATAATTTAGTGAGTGCCTTTTGGATTGTGTATATCTTTGATTTGCTTTTCTGAAAATAATGGCGTCTTATAAGCCTATGCGGGATGGGCACTTTTATGATGGGAGACATAAAAAAATAAAAATCAATCAATTAATCAGACACATAGGTTTGGATTCAGTAAATTTTCCTTTATCATGAATTACAAATAAATGAAAGTTTGATATTTTTTAATGGATTGTGCTGTTTTTAACGGGTTATTGTTTACACAATAAACCTTTTAATTGTTTGAATGTCCGTAGATGATCTATAGGCTTAGCTATCATTAATTTAAAAACACAGTGTTTGCAAGATAACTACAGTAGCCCAGTTAAAAAGTAGTTAACTGTAGAAACATCATAGCGGTCAATTTGACCGTTTTCACTTTCAGGAAATCGATAAACCTGTCACCATAAAGTCCATAGGGCTCCCCCTTTGTGACTTTTCCTAAACATACGTCTTGAACATTCTCAACAAATGGGGAGAATTACAGATTGTGGGGCAGGACAGAATTCAAACAGAAAGATCCACAGCAAACCAAATTCTAACAAGAAACAAGCGCAGAGGAACTAAGTCCAGTTCTGTTGGTACAGTTTGCTCTACATTAAATTGTTATAGTCTAACAGAAGTGGGCATTCAGACAGGACAGATGAATGACAGCAATAAATCAATCTCATTCCGAATGACAGTTGGGTTGGGATGTATATTTTCTTTACTGTAGTGGCAGGAGGTCATTTGCCAGACGTCTATGATGGCCACATTAATCCCTTGGAAGGTGGCCCTCAATATTCTGTCCAACTGTAAGGCAAGCCAGTCACTGCCAAATACATTCTGCCAAAAGAGGAGAGAGGTATTAATCAAGTGCTACTCACAACTTCACTGAATACAGCACACATTTTAAGCGCAGCATAAATTAACAGAAAATTACCCTACAGGTGAGGTACAACAGAGTTAACATAGGTAGAGAAAAAATAATGGAAATGCAAATTTAGTGAAAAATGTACCTTACCAAGGAACCTTCAAAAGGACTAACTCTGTCGTAGGGCACAGGGCATTCTTATGTCTTTGTTCCGCTGGTAAGGTACAATTTTCATTCTGAGAATCCATATTGAGGAGAGCACATTACTTTTCTCCTATTTTGGTGTGGTGGTTGAAGCATGGTAGAGTTACTTTCTGTTTGGCAAACACATTTGGACAGAATGACACAGAATAGTGTGCCAGCATGTGGAATTTTGAAACTTAAAGGCGTACTACGCAGGATTTTTTATTTGAAAATATTATTAAATAACTATGCTAAAGCATATCTATGATGAACTGGCAATCTCAATCTTTCCATGCTTTAGCCAAATTCTTGCACTTTTTAACCTTTATTTGTTATTCTAAAATGTGTTTGGGATGTTTCTGGGCATGGCGCTGTTTTCTCTGTGGGGACGGGTGAGTATGGCTACAGAGCCTGTGGTTTGGGATCAGATTCCAACAAAGTGTTTTTATTGCTAGCCAGCTGCTGCAATGGCAAATGCAAAGAAGCCCAGATACAACAAAGAAAAAAGACAAGCGACAGGACTAATAAATAAAAAATTAGAGACAGCCCTGGAATCACTTTTCTTCGGTGGCGTCAAGCTGAAGTTCGCCACGGGGATGAAAAGCGACACAGAGCTGGCCTGTTTACTAACACCGTATCAATACTAGGCTTGATACAGTGTTATATTATCTAGTCTGTAGGTAATCAGAACACTAATTTAGTCAGGAAAATGGCAAGCATTGTTGGGCTGAATTGCCTGTTCTCGTTATTATGTTATGTTTTCTGTTGGACCTGTAAGTAACGTTACTTTTAGCTAGTTACCTTACATTGCTAGGTGCTCGAGGTTGGGTAGCTTTTGTACCAAATTCTGTTCTTCCACCAAGATATCTTCCCCGCTATGGGAACTGCCATTACTGTTTATCGTTGCAACTTAGCTAGCTCGGTAATTCATCTGCATTTATTTCACTCAGGGGAAATGATTTTGATGCAGCGTGCATACGATCTAGCTAACATTACGTGTAGCCAACATCATTAACAAAGCCAACAAAGTTGCTAACAACTTTGAAAAGGCTACAGATAACTTCATTAAAAAGTCATTCACTTTACAAGTATATTAGCTAGCTATGGTGGACCTATGTCCTGCTAATGTTACTTATTCCACACGAGATTCCGTGTTTACTAAATGTCCAGGGTGGTATTTCAGGAAGCAGGATTACTGAGTTAGCTGGATAACTATGTGGAGTAAATCCCAGAACAGCTCTTTTTCAGTCCATATTCCAGATTTTGGAGAGTTTCGAGTTTTATTCAGTGCAGTTTATCCAGCTATCTCAGTCATCCTGCTTCATGAAACAGGGCTTAGAATAGCTAAACGAGGAAAGACACAAACTGCCTGCACCGAACACTACGGACTAGCTACCGTACAATATTCACACGCACTAAGGGTGCTCTCAGTCTAAAGATTTTTTATAGCACTACCTAATTATTGTTACTATCTATATGGAATCACTGATGTTGCTAAAAATGTTAGTTTCAATATTTCTGACCACCTCTTCCCTTGACATTTTGCTGGCAGCACTCGTGTGTCCTCAACGGAGGTGTGGCTGGGGTTTACAAACACAGAGTCTACAAGACCTGCAACTCCCATGACGCAAACTCAAGTATTTTTCCAGAATGCCATATGAATGCTCAATTAGTTTTGGATCTTTATACTGAGGGGGTCATGACGTTTCATAATATCACTACCTGTAGTTACTCACAACTGATTGGCTATAGTAATGATAAAGGCATATAGATAGACCCTAAACAAATCATAGTGAAGATACAGCAGTGGTGGTTGGTGAGCTGAAAATAGACAGGGTGGAAAATTTCACTTGAAACAGATCAATGATCTCAGCCTGTTTTCTATAATTTTCCTTGATTAACAATACAACAATTTATTCACAAAATCTCAATACTGTCAGATATAGGCAGTTCTCCTCATTTAGTCTGTTTAGTTTAGTTTTATACGCCGCTCGGTCGAGAAGATTGCTGTAATGCCTTTCTTTGATCAATGATTGAAGCCTTCAAACCTTGAACCTAAGTGAAACCACATCATGTTATATTCGTAGATTATTATCCCATTAGTGTTCAACCACAAGCTGAAGAAAAATGTATGTAACCGATGGTCGGCATGGCTGCTTGTTAAGACTCACAACGCAGCGTCTTATATTTAAATTTCCAATTGATTATTCAGATCATCGGCACACTTGCTAATAAAAATAAATGAACGAAAACGGGTTGAGACCAATTACAAAAAGGGAAGCTTTCCACGCCACCTCTTTCCAGCTCACCAACCACCACTGGGCTACAGTAGAGCCAACAGACTCCAATTATTATTGCTCAATACCGTGGAGCCGGTGTTGGCAGACTTGATGACGACAATCGTGTCAGGCGCGCGCTTCAGCAGTGCAATAACAGCTTGGCGAATCCTTGCCACCCTGCGGGTGTAAAATTCCAGCGGGAAAGTTGTGAAGTGCGCCCAGATGGTGAAGACGATGACCTTGCGCGGACCACCTGCTATACTGTCAATCTCATTGCTGATGTAGTGCAAATTTGCCATTGGGGATGTTCGAGAACGCAATGGTGTGCCATGGGCCCTCCAGTGCAAGAGTATGTTATTTGTCACATCCACTGCCAAGAGAGGGCCTGCCTGTTCAGTAGATTGGAGATTCATATATCTCATGCCTGTGGACAGGGAAAGAGAGGGTATCAGACAACTTTGTGGTAATAACATCACATTTCCCTACATTTGGCAAGTGCTTCCTCTTTCCGTAGGATATTTTTTTACTTTTTCATATAATTTGGATATTTCAGTACATTTCATTCATCTGAGTCTTTCAGTAGGTTCAGCACATTCAGTTCATATTGTTAATTTCAGTGTTTCAGTAGGATTAGCACAATCAGCTCCTTCCTTCATTTTAGTCATTATGGAGGTTCAGCACAATGAGTTCATTTAAGTCTTTTGTAGACTTCACTTTCAGTAGACAAACATAATTGAAGGAAACCAACACAAAAGACGGTCTGACACGCTTGTGGTCCAGCACAGTAGTACACAAGCAACTTTGCGTCATTGATTTAATGATATAAATAGTATTTGCCTACAGTACAAATGGGAAAAATCCACTTGGATAATTTAGCGGTTTGTCATATGTCGGTATTAGTAATGAGAGTCATGCAGTGGCTGAAGAGAGAACCCAACCTGGTCGTGCAAGTTCATAAAATTAAAATACCTGGGCATGTTGTCATGTAATTGACTAATGTAGGGTTACAGCTTGCTAACTTCAGCTCAGTTTAGCCTAGAATGAATGAAAATAGTGCTCCTTCATGCTCTTTGCTAACTGAAGTATAGCTAGCTAGCCAACACTGGCATACTGCTAAACTAGTAGCAACCTAGCTATTCTTTGAATGTTTACAACAGTATACGAGCTAGCAAACATCTGTGCTGTTAACTTGAAATTAAAACATTAAAAATTAAAAATACTGAACAATAGCTAGCCAGTGACATTAAGTATAATTAAAAATTAGTTCAGCTACAGTAAACCAGCTTGCTGCTAGCAGTTTCAGTGCCCCTCACAACGTTGAGGTTAGCTACCTAGCTGGCAAACAGTGCAGCTGTGGGACCTGGGGTTCCCCAGGAACAGCTGTCAACAGGAGGAAACTCCTTCAAAATCTAAGTCAGATCGGGGAGTCACAAACATGCATTCATTCAATTCATTAGAAACCACCGATACATTTCTTCCATCAATTTCTCATTATATTATATATCTGGTCGGGACCACAAACTGAACATGTATAAATACATTTGTTAACTAAGCAGCAGTGTTAACCAACACACATTATTATCCTACAAAGAATAAGAGAGGAGGATATCTTACTTGGCACAGAGTTTCCCAGAAAATGGTACCACTGTCTCATGGTGGAGTCTCCCATCATGAAAAGCTCTCTGTCCTTCAGACACTGTGTTATTTTGGGAGCATCAAAATGGCCTGCATTACAGACGAGGGAGGTCCACACATCCCTCATGTAGAACCCAGCTGGAACTGGTATTTGAAGCCCAGATCTGCATTTCTCTGTTGCACCTGAAACAGATACATGGAAGAGTACACCTCAAAGTCTATGTTTGCACAGCAATAGTTCAATTCAATTGAAATGGCTATTTTCAAATATAAATTGAATTAGGCAATGCAACTATGCACCACATCTGCAGGACTAAAACCTAGGGGCTCGCTCACATGCAAGATAAACTTGCAAACAAAGAAATATCAAAAGATGAATCTATGAGAAAGCATACAGACCAACAGTTGTATTGGAGGGAAGGATTATAATTCTGCTGTCGTTCCCTTTGATCCACTGATTAGTATATTTCCTGTGGAAGGGAAGGGAAGTCTACATATAATTTATATCTGGAAATGGCATAGAACATATAAGAGTGAAAATTCACAATTGTACAGAGAAACATTTACAGTATTTACAAGTATTCACCAAAATTCTACCTTCTTGTTTTAACTATTTAATATTGTACCCCCACCCTCAAACCCCCAATTTTTCTCACGTGGCCAGGAATTTTGCTTCTTCAGGTCGGAGGATGTTCCTGTAGCCTCCCATCTGATGGTAGACCAGAGCATCACAAGACAGAGATTTGGGCTTCTTGCACAGCCACACCTCCCCTGTTCCTGGGTCCGGATACTCACAGCAGCAGTTGCCCGTCTGCATGCG
This sequence comes from Anguilla rostrata, assembly GCF_018555375.3. Taxonomy (NCBI): domain Eukaryota; kingdom Metazoa; phylum Chordata; class Actinopteri; order Anguilliformes; family Anguillidae; genus Anguilla; species Anguilla rostrata. Next base: position 72,913,244 of record NC_057933.1, on the reverse strand, counting down.
TTCCAGACCAGCCCCATCCCACTTTGGATTGCACTCCCTCGTTTCTCTAAAGTTTTTCCCATTGAGATCGATCCCCATGAATACGCCTCTGAAATAGACGCGGTCTGAGTGATATTTCCGGCTGTGTTTCAGGACCTGCACAGCCTCGCTGGAGTGGAACAGACGTACAGCTACCCAAGCCTCCCCAGGCCATGGCAGTAGGAAGCGTACTGAGTAGGACCCGTTCTGGTGGTCTGTCACCTCCCCAAATACGCTAGCCTGGACCACACGCACACACACAACAAAAAAAACATCAGAAAATTCAAGATATATGTAAATATAGAGAAATATCTTTAAAAGAAATTCCTTAGAAGACAACGCAACAAAAATGCAGAACATTCAGTGAAAGTGCTTGCCTTGTGTATATGAAATGTTTTCATAGTAAATTATGCAACAGGGCCATTATAACAACCGGGTACAATGCACCTCATTATTACACCGATATCGCATCAAACAAAAGGACGTTAGTTTGTTCGATTTCAACGCTAAGTTAACGGAATGTTTTGGTTCGCTTCTTCTCGATTTTGCCGCGAAACGAAATTGACGAAGAAGAAAAAACCGGAAACCATACTACTATGTGGACTTGCGCTAAAAAAAATAGGTCTTTCTTTCTAACGTTAGACATTTAAAATGAAATAACTAATCGAAAAATTAATTGCGACACATTCATTAGAAGGACAATATCAGTCATGAGAAGCAGAAGTGTTATAAAGTGCAATTCCCCTTTAATGAAATACAGAATACCTTCAGTTTGGGGGAGTAAAGCTTGGCCTGGAAGAAGTCACCTCCATATGGTTTGGGGTTCTGGTGGAAATTCCTGGCCACCACTGTGACACACAGTTCTTCCCCTACCTGGTAGCTCTTCTGCAGCCCAGGAATGTAAAAATATGAGCTGGATGGATCCGTGCTTGCGGACAGATCTTCAATTTGTTTGTCTGGACCAGGCCAGTGAAGCATGTCTAGGACCTTGTGCCACTCTTGTGGGGCAATACCAATATCAGCCATGGGCTTGGTCGTGAGAGGGGTGAGAAGGGTCGTGAGCAGGTCATCAGAATTCACATGGTTCTGATGTGAGGCAGGAGCCTGGACCAATATGTTGGACTGCCTGTCATTCTTCATCCAAAACTGTATGCCCTATTATCACAATACAAGGATGGGTGAAAATGAAATTGTTATGTGGAAACAAGAAAATACAATGCCATACCAATTTATAGAAATATTCTGTGGACCCATTGAAAATGAATGTTTGTAATGAGGAGAACATGGAAAGCTTTGGTCCAGAAAAGGCCAGGATTCAATAAATAATAGTTAATCAAGGAAAATGAATGAAAACAGACTGAGACCAATAATTGTTTAAAAGTTTTCCACCCTGTGTATGTTCAGCTCCAAAATTTTCAAATGTTATAATTTATGTGAATTCATCTTTGTTTCCTGTTTTAATGTTAAACTGGATAATTAAATGATTCTTCCTATCAATAGCTATGGGAATTTTGTCTGGATAGTTAGTCGTGGCACTTTAGACCGTTGTTGATTCTTGAAATTCACTCATTGAATTTGCAGTCAGTTTTCTTAATTTCCTTCTTTGCTCACGTCTGTCTAGTTTTTGATCATAAATGGAATTGCACTAAAATGCAGTTTTATCAACAAATGAAGTCTGAGTGAATCTAGTACTTACCAGGAAAGACATCATCACCATCAGCACTGAAAACAAAAGCTTCAGCTGATCTGCTGCTCTGTGGACTAAAATTACACACAGTTTAAATGGGATTATCATTCTGTCCACCCCACCCCTCATAATTATGGCTGGGTGTTTGTCACAGAACTCGCAGGTGTCACAACATTATGTTTTATTTTTTATTCAAATGGAAACATGCAATGTGCTTTATATTTTTGGCTATGAATATAAACAATGTGTATAGTAATAAACTATGAGCTTGTCATCTACTGCAATATTGGCTTGTTTTCATTGTTTACAGGATTGTTTACCTTTCTATTTGCTGTACTGTAATGTTGTTCGTCCTACTATCTTGAACTCTGGTACTGTCATAATTAAAGTAGTACAAGGTGGAAATTATTCAAGAGATGTCATTGCCTAATGCTGATGAATGTAGCCCAATCACTGATCAATCGTGCTTTTTATGTCTGTATGTTTTTTAAAATTCTGAAATTCTCGGTAGGAGATGACAAATCCACTGAAAAATGAACATTTGCATCCTTAGAAAAGCGGTGAGTAGTAGCAATTAAAAGCGAACAGCGAAGCAACTTGAAAAACAGCAGTATTGTACAAAAAACAGCCACTGACGTGATGGTCGGTCTATCACAGCAGCCAAGAACTAATAAACAAAAGGGCAAAATGCAAAAATGAGGTTAAATCTTGATAAATTAGGCTTATGTATTATATTCTATATTCACACAGTCAATATAACTTTGTAAGTTACATGTTTATCATCATCATCAGTTCACCTTAATCAGCACCATAGCATCATTTGAAACATAATTTAAGAGAAAATTAAACATAGCTCTTTTTTTATTTATGTTAGCCTATTTATTTTTAATGTGATTACTCGTCATTAGCACCATCATCATTTAAAGTCAGAAATACTACAACTAATAACATTATATATATATTTTTTATAATATGGTGAAATCAGCATAATAGAATATCAATTTAAGAGCCACATATGCCAGCTTTATTACTAATTATTCATTTATTTGTCACGAGTCATCACCATGAACACATGACACATATGGCAGGTAACATTATTATTAGTAATATTAATTTATAAAAATAACAATATCATCAAAACAATAAAGGCGGTGACTCCAAGTAATTCTAGGTCATGGTTTAATAGTGCGTATTCTGATATATCGGTTCTGTGCAGGCAACTGCCAAATCAACCCTTTTCTGCATAGACGAGTCGGTCACAGCGGCATTCTCGTTCATGCGCGGGTGTGCTCGCAGTTACGCGCACTGCGACGTAAAACCATGCGGACCAAATTGGAATGAAATAAATCTTATATCTTCTTCTGTGGAACTCAGAAAAAAATCGGTGCCTGGAGAGTAATTAGTTCAGTGTGAAGAAATTTTAGAGCTAAAAAGTTCCGTCCAAAATCATTTAATTTGGCCAGGGTGAATTCGTAGATTTGAATGGGCTTCAATGGGTAAATTTGCTTTTTGGCACCAGAGGCACCAGAAAAAGCGTTACTATACTGCAATACCTCGAGTAACCACTGGAGTTTATTCGCTTCACGGAGGGATTTGCCATTCGAGAAGGGGTTAAGACATCACGATAGTAAGACAAGTAAGACATTCATAGTAGGAGGCTTTTGTAACTGGCGTAAAGCAACCACAAAGTTTAGCCAGCACGAGGCCCTGCATTCAGAATCGGTGAGAATGCTTGCTTCGCAAGCATTAATGCATTAATGCTCTACAAGCCTTATTTCATGTCGCACGGGTAGTGTGATTGAAATAAATAAAAGTGGCGGTTTTAATTTCAAGCCTTATTTCATGTCGCACGTAGCGTCATTGAAATAATTAAATACATACGTACATTTCGTGCCACATTTAATTATTTCTGCTCACATTTCATTATGTATTTATTTATTTCATGATGTATTTACTTATTTATGCTCACATTTCATGATGCATTTATTTATTTCATGATGTATTTATTTATTTAATTTTGTCCTAAATATTCCTCCATAAGGAATTGGCAATGCTGTGAGCTGAGTGACTTTAAAAATGACATCTAGCAGGAAAGGCAATTTCACATTAGGCTACTGATATTGCACCAGCTGACGTGCGCAGCGCAGACTGTTCTTAATGTATTGAAAATCCTGTGTTAATGGCATGTTTTAGGCTATTGGTGTTGTGAAATAGAGGTGTTTGTGTGCGTAACCGATATATAGGCCTATTAGAACTTTTTGATGTCTCAAACGATGTAGGTGCGTGCGTGTGTGTCATTTGATTGACCGTCTAGCCGTTTATATTACCGCGTGTCAGAACGCTAGTTCTGATGTGTAGCTTTCCCCTTTACCTCTCTACTTTCCCAATACAACTTTACCTCTCTCCTTTCCCAATACAACTCACTTGACTGTAAATTCCAACACATTTGAATTAATTTGCCGCCACCGCAACCAGAGCTCGAGAGGCGCTCACTCTCAGTTGCTCGCTTGCGACCACAACCAGAGCTCGAGAAGGAGAGACGCTCACTCTTCAAACTGTCACTTTCTCTTCGTATTCAAAAGGAGTTGTAACGTTACTGTTTTTCAGGTAAACTGGCACTTGAAGTAAATTGACATAAAATAGCTATTTTGTTAATTCTGTGACATTTAATAAAGTAGCTAATAAGGCATGACAGGGTGTGCCATTAATATACATTAGCACAGGTGAAGAGCCCAGATGCCGGCTCATTACTACTTAGCCAACTTTAGCTAGCTAGCTAGCATAAGGGGATCCATTACCAACCGATTTGAGGCGACAACGTCACGAAATTTTAATAAAAATGTAATTATAATTAAACTATCCCACGTAATGCTATAACAATGTAGTTTGTTTAACAGCTTAAAATGTCCTTGAAACTATTCCGTTCTTTAAATCTAACGACGTTTTGTCAGTTTAAAACTGTTGCTAATTTTGACGATAGCGCTGCAATCCCCCTCTCGATGTTCATATATTTCTGTTTCTCTGTTCCTTGTTCTCTCTTTTCTGTGCTGGAGTTATTTTAAGAGCTTGATGGCTTCAACATATCCAGCCTGATATTAAACTTGTCATTAACTTGAATCGTGTCTCTTCATTATACCCACAGACAAAATCAGGTAGCTACTATAGCCCATTTTTGGTGGTCAAGCATATTGTTTTTCATTTTTGTCTCCTCCTTATATTCCCATCAAATTTGATGTTTATTACATGTTCATTTGGTAAGTGAAATTTCAGATCGGTCATGGATAGTAAAATATTTGCTGTCTGAAATATCCGACCTAAATAAATAAAATGTCGTAGTTAACAGAGGCTAGTCTGTAGAGCGCAATGCCGACCTCTCGGCGACGTCTCGTCAATTAGCAAACGCTCTCCATACTACATCTTGTCGACGTAACTTCTATACATCGGGCCGACATCGGGAAGACGTATATGTGCTATCTGGGTATGTGTGCGTGCTTCATAAGTAGTAACTAGTGCCCGTTATAGCGTGCCACTGTGTGTGTGAGCGAGCGAGCGCGAGTGAGTGAGAGACTGAGAGAATGGAGGGAGAGAGAAATAGAGCTTATTTGTTTCCCTGTCAAATACTGTAGCCTGGATTATAGAGACAGCGCCTCAGCACCCTCACTCAAAATACCTTCCCGCGCGCCTGGTAGAGTGGCACCGGCATCAAAACTATTTCTTTCAATATTTGAGAAGCTGTCTTCATTGCAATACTTGCTCACATTGAGAAACGCTGTCTGTAGCTCTGAATACATGGAATGTTGGAATGTCGGTCATAATGGGAGGACCAAAGCAAGTTGATCAGCAGCTTACCTACGCTCTTCAATAAAAGCAGAAATAAACAGGGAGATGTATCCGGAAATAACTGAATAAATAAAGGTGAAGATATATGACAAATGCAGAAAAAACATACGGATATACATGAATAGCCTAAATATATATTCAAAAAAAAAAAAAATGTTTGCAAATAGAAATATATACGGAAATAAATTAGTAAATCAATTCCACATACATTTATATTTTTATATTGTATTAATTACATACATGTGGGCTATTTATATATTTTTAGATTGTTATTTTTAATTTATATTTCTACATTTATTTATTCTTTAATTAATTTGTTTTATCATTGTGACACTCTCGGTGTTCCATAGCCTAGTGTCACCATGTTGTGTTTTCCCATATAACAATATGTATGTTAACATACATGCATACATACATAGATACACGCACACATTATTTTAAACATTGCTATTTGTTCTTAATTTTTTATTACTTGACTTATTATTCCTGAGGGAATTGCAGATTTTTTTTTTTTTTTTTTTACTTTTTACTAATAGACTATTGATAGGCTGATAAACCTGACCATAATTTTAGCGACCACCTGTCTGCACAAACTTCAAAATAACATAAACGGAATTCAAAGGAAACCATGCGTAATGCGTGTACTTACTTCCCATTGCTTCAAGTCTCAATCGTCTTTGCTTCAAGTCTCAAAACTGATTTCCTTTTTCAGCAGTAAATTAAATAAGATTAAAATTTAAAAAAGGTCTACTCCCAGCAAATCACTTGTCTTATTTTCCTTTGTTACTGGAACGAAACTGCACAACCAATAATATTTTTCAGGTGTCTCGCCAATTAAAGGTTTTAACTGGGTGATATGAACACACTCAGTTGAATTTAGAGTAGCTTGTGGAATGTAGCCAAAGGCAGAAACGCCTTCGCGAGTTACACGTGTTTCGCAAGTGGAAATGAAAAACACAATTCAAACGTGTTTTACGCATCTCAAAATTGCAAATCCTGTTTTACTGAATGAACTAATACTTTTTATTTTTTTGCACAATTATTTAGTCATTTATTTCCTTATTTATTTTCATACATTTTTAGAATTTTCTCAATTAAATAACACCAGTCCCCAAAATTATAACGTGTCTGTATCCAATTTACATAGATAATACTAAGTAAAAATTATCAATATGCAGTATAAATGTGAATATTGCAAGTTATCAATGACTGACAATATTTTTTTTAAATCAATATTTTATTTCTTTGAGTTTGTGCCAAGAATACAATTTTCACTATAAAAAGTCAAATTATCATTAGCATTATTATTAATAATCTGTAAAATTACTTTGGAGAGCCTCTGAAACTAACACTAACAAAAAATTGGTTATTCACAAAAGTTCAAAATAAATGGTTACAGAAGAACCAGACATGCTTATCATTACTCAAGGATGAGAACAGTAAAGTAATCAAAGGGTTCATGCAATCTTAACAAGCTGTATTTGAATTCATTAATTTAAGCCATTACTAGCAATGTTTAAATGGTTTGAGCAATGGCACTTTTATTTATGTGTCTTTGACACTGTGGCCATAGATCCTGAATAGAAGTACAGTATCTTGCAAGGTAGTACACTAGTTTATCCAACAAGCTAGCAATGCCATCGTAACCTCCACTATGAAGCGCGGATGAGAGAGATTGATATTGATTTCTGTCAGGACCATAGACATTTCATAATAAAGTATACCTTAGCTAATGAGACGCTGGGAAACAGCTCGAGACCTAAAGGAAGACCTTAAGGTATACCTTACGACGCGCGTAGCTCTAAGGAGACTCTGGGAAACGCAGCCAAAGATCTAAATAAAAATCTAATTGTTATCGCACATGTTTCCCGTCTTCTGGGTTGCTAGGCCAACATTCCTCACATCACAAGCGATCTCTGCATGCATTGCAGATATGAAAAATCGGGGGAAAAAATTGTGAAAAACCCATTGCAATGAGGAAACCAAGGATGTGTGGCTTGTGTAGGCGGTGCGGTGAGCAGGTAAACCGGATCCAACCCAGAGGCTTGAGGCCAAGCTGAGCTGGCCACTGATCATGTGAAAGCAGATTAGCAGGGCGTGTAGGCCTAGTTGTTTTGCCAATTCATTTGTCATATTGTTTGCTCATCATGCCGATGGGTTGAGACCAATGAACAGTTCAAAGACATTTTTTCTGACCAATCAATTTTCAGATCACCACCGCTGCTGCTTATAATATAGCCTAACAGCCAAACTGATGGGGACACTTAAGGAAATGCATTAATATGTTGCTTTGCTAGTTTATTTCTGCAACCCCAAAATTTTTAATTTACAGGTTGAAAAAAGGGAAATCAAGCCCAATGAAACTTGAAGCAATGGGAAGTAAGTACACAAAGTTTTTATTCATTTTGTGTACGCATGGGTTCTTTTGAATTCTGTTAGTTATTTTGTAGTTTGTATTAACAGATGGTCCCTATAAATCATGGTCAGGTTTATCAGCCCGGCACTTGGCTATTATTAAAAACTGCAATTCACTCTGAGGAATAATAAGAACAAGGTTAAAAAATTAAGAACAAAGAGCAATGTTTAAACAATGTCTGTATGTATGTATATAATTGTTTAAAATGAAAAAACATATTACTGCAATCAGCGAGAAACAGTGGAACATGTAGGCTACTGACAGAAAGTGTAAAGTACACTCGAGAGACAAACATGTGAGAGTGGGGAAATAATTAATGGTTATTGTATTTGGCTCACTTTTGAAAATATTACTTGAGATAAATTAATACTTATACAATACAAATAACTTATATCCCTGGGTTATGATTACACACCACAATGAAATTTCTGGGACGTACTATTCACTAGAAATCTGACCGGGAGTTAAAAGTTATGTTTAACCCCGTGGGTGGGGTAAAAACTAACATGGCGGGGGGTACACCTATGTAACAGTCTTAAATGCTTTAACAGTTAGTACACAGTAAGGTAATGCAACACAGTTCCATGTCATGCGATACAAACGTATAATTGATTGCATTTATGTTTTTCATGGCTTACCAATATCTGCAAAAATATGTCATAAGGCTGTACATTATTCTTTTTGCAGGTAGTGGGCTAGAAATGGATGTAACATTGTGTGGCAGGGAGAGAGTACTCTGCAATCTTAATACCTGTAGCTTTCATATAGCTTAATTTACCATCAAGTGCTGAAAGAAATGGTGGACAGTTTGAATGCCATTCTACAACCACCAGCGGTAGGTGTAAATAATATCCAAAAATATACTGTAAGCTAAAAATAATTGAGCTATAGCCTATTTGTAGCCTACCTAATAAAAGCTAGCTAGGTAGCAATTTACTTTAGATTAGCAAATCTGATATTTACCGAAGCGGTGACATGGAGCAGTTCTGTATGTCATGACTACAACATTGGCGGGGGTATACAAAATGTCTGCAGTTTCATTCAATATTTGAGAAACTGAGTTACGCATGAACATACTTGCTTATATTTAGAAAAGCTGTCTGTAGCTCAGAAAGAATGAAAGCCTGCAATGTTGGACTTAGTGGGTGGACCAAAGCAAGTTAGTGCTGGTGGTGCTCATCAAGAAAAGCTGAAATAAATTGGGAAATAAACAAATAAATGTGAAACTATATATGATAATTAAGAAATATATGGATATAAATGAATAAATATATTTGAAAAGAATATAAATTAAGAAAAAATATAATAACTTAATTGCGCATAATTTATAATTTTATATTAATTTCCATATTTATTTATGTAGACTATTTTTAGATTTGCCTATTTTATTTATTTATTTTTAAATTATTTATTCATTTTTATATTTCCACATTTATTTATTTATTCTTTCATTTATTTCTTATTCGTTGTGGCACTCTAGATGTTCCATATTCGGCTGGGTGTTTTTCATGGAAAATATTGGCTGATAGTCTACTTGCCAGCAATGTGAACCCGGAAATGTTGAGTACCCCAAAGTTTTATGTTAGAAATGTACAGCATGGGTCCCCAGCATTTAGAAACTGCCGGATGCTAACTTGCATATGTTGGGAAATTAGCATAATTAGCATTAATTAGCATAATCACCTATATGGACAATATTTCAGCAACTGCTTGACCGATTTGAACAATATCGAAGTGGTTTTAGGGGTTATTAAAGGATTTTCAAAATTCAAAATGGCCATTTAAACCAGAAGTGGCCATATTTCAACTCCCGGTGGGCCAATTTTGATGAATTTTTGAGTCGATTTTTGAGGTTATTTATATGCTTAATACATTGGACCTGCATTTCAAGCTGTTAAGTGATGTCTTATTATAATCACTATCAAAAGTTGGCAAAGTGAGTTATGCTAATATTAGCTAGCTAACAAGTTAACATTGGCTAACTAATTAGCTAGCTAATGAGCTAATGCTAGCTAGCTATGCTAATCGTGATTAGCTTTTTGCCAGAAGAGGGGATGAAGCCGATTGAAGAAATCGAAGACTTCGTCATCAACGCGCCACGTAAGACCTGGGATATAAGCCGTAACGTGGCGAGGATCCATGATGAAAGCTGACCCAGCTAAGGCGGCTGCTGTCCGAGACTGGCCAACCCCTGCTAACATCAGTGAGCTGCGAAGCTTCCTGGGCCTGGCGTCATACTACCTCTGCTTCATCAGGGACTTCACCACCATCGCCAGCCCACTTCACCGCCTGACCGACAAGGGTCGACCATTCGACTGGAACGATGCCTGTGCTACAGCCTTCACCTGACTCAAAGCGACCCTCACTGAAGCCCTAGTCGTGGCCTACCCCGATGCCCAACAGTCCTGCATCGTGGACAGCGACGCCAGCAACGTGGGGATCGGGGCTGTCCTCTACCAGCGGGGAGGAGATGGGGAGCGTGCCGTGGCCTACTTCAGTCACGCTCTGAGTCGGACGGAAAAGAACTACTGCATCACCCACTGCAAGCTGCTGGCAGTGGTCCTGGCATTACGGCACTTCCGGCCGTATTTGCATGGCAGCCACTTCCTCATCCACACCGACCACGCCTCACTTACCTCGCTCCTGAACTTTAAGCATCCTGAGTGCTCGATGGCTGAAGGCCTTTCAAGGGTATGACTTTGAAATCCAGTATCAGGTGGGGCGACACCATGGCAACGCAGACGCTCTCTCCCGGCGCCCCTGTGCGGCATTGGAGTGCCGCTACTGCCAGCGGCAAGAAGAACGGGGCCAGATGACACTAACGGTGGCGGCCGTCCAGACCGCCAGCAACTAGGAGGAGTGGCTCCCGTTGACCACACAGCAACTGAGGCAGCAGCAGGAGACAGACATGACCTTGGCGCTGGTGAGAGGCTGGCTGGAGACGGGGCGGCACCCCAAGTGGACAGGAGTGGACAGAGGTGTCAGCGCTGGGGCCCGAGATAAAGGCCTACCACTCTCAATGGGGCAAATTCAAGCTCCATGATGGGTTTGCGTACCAGAGGTGGCAGGCTCCCGGACGGGGGAACGACCTTGCTGCAGCTATTGGTGCCCCGTATGCTCCGTCCCCAGGTTCTCCAGATCGTCCATGGCTCGCTGGGGGTGGGGCACTACAGGAACGCCAAGACCCTCCACCACCTCAGGGGGTGGTTCTACTGGCCTGGCTGTCAATGAGATGTGGAGCTACACGTGCACTGCTGCGACTCCTGCACCACCCAGAAGGGACCAACCCAGCACTCCCACGCACTACTGCAGCAGTACTTGGTGGGGGCCCCGATGGAGCTATTAGGGGTGGACATCCTTTGGCCCTTCCCCGTCACCAACTCCGGCAAATGCTATGTCCTCGTGTCTATGGACTACTTCACAAAGTGGCTCGAGGCATATGCGGTGCTGGATCAGAGCGCCACCACGACAGTGGAGAGGCTGGTGGAGGAGATGTTCGCCCGCTTTGGGGTCCCTGCCGAGCTCCACAGTGATCAGGAGCGGAACTTCGAGTCCCAAGTCTTCGGTGAGGTCTGCCAGCGGCTGGGGGTGAACAAGACGAGACACGACACAGGACGACACCGCTCCATCCTCAAAGCGATGGGCTGGTGGAGCAGTTCAACCGCACCCTGGCTACCCAGCTCGCCATCCTCACCAGCCAACACCAGTGGGACTGGGACTGCCACCTGCCCCTGGTCCTGTGGTCCTACTGGACTGCTGTCCAGGAGTCCAGCCAGTCCACGCCTGCTGCCCTCATATTTGGGCGGGATATCGGGACACTGGTGGACTTGGTGTTCGGGGCCCCGCCCGAGATTGCCGGGGGAAAAGAAATGGACTACTTTCATAGACTGAGGGATCGCCTACAGGTGGTCCACGACTACACCCGCCGGGCCCAGGGCAACTCCGGAGTGCGGCAGAAGAGGGCCTACGACACCCGCTGTCGGGACGGGACTTCGCCCCAGGGGACCAGGTCTGGTCAGGTGTACAGCTCGCACCGCAAGAAGGAAGTGTCGCCAAAGCTCTCCAGCCACTGGGCGGGACCGTGCCAGGTCCTGGACAAAGTGTCTGATGTGGTCTACCGGGTGCGGACGAAGGATTGTGGCCAGGCCATAGTGCTGCATCGCGACCGGCTGGGCCCCTACCGGCCATTGGCGGAGACGGCGACCATGGGGGCTGAGGTGCCCACTCCCTTGGCCGAGGGCCTCGGGCATCCCCTGACTCACCCCACGGGACCAGCTCTTCTGAACTCCCAAGACTGCGGCGGCGGTTGCCGCGGCACCTGGAGGACTGTGTCCTGGACTCAAGGGCCGTCGGGGACAACAGGCCTCTCGGGTGGGGGCAATGTAGCATCTGGGGGCTGTACTGGCAGGATTGGCCAGCAGCTCCCAGCATGCACCGTGCACGGGACACTTTATCGGGTTTGTGCAGTACTGTTGCCTTGTAAATGTTGTAAATAGCGTAGTTATTGTCTTATAAATGTGTCTGTGTTGTATGACTTGTGTTTTGCTGTCTTTGGTTGTGTTTGTTGTGTGTCACCGTGGGCGAGACTGAGGAGGAGTTTGAGGGGCTTCTCCCCTGTTCGGCATTGTATAGCGAACTGAACAACTGTCTGATTTCCGTATTGCATGTTCCTCAATAAAGCTCGATTGAGTTTGAACTACTTTACGTGTCAGCTTTCATCATGGATCCTCGCCATGTTACGGCTTATATCCCGGGTCTTACGTGGCGCGTTGATGACAAAGACTTCGATTTCTTCAATCGGCTTCATCCCCTCTTCTGGCAAAAAGCTAATCGCGATTAGCATAGCTAGCTAATGTTAGCTCATTAGCTAGCTAGTTAGTTAGCTAATGTTAACTTGTTAGCTAGCTAATATTAGCATAATTCACTTTGCCAACTTTTGATAGACAGTAATGCTAACTATGGATCTGGAGAAGAATTCACTAGGTTTTCCTATATCACATTAGCAACAAGCTAGCTTAGCTAACGTTTAGCTAATGTTTGCTCATTAGCTAGCTAGTTAGTTAACTATTGTCAGCTTGTTAGCTAGCTAATGTTAGCATAACTCACTTTGCTAACTTTTGATAGTGATTATAATAAGACATCACTTAACAGCTTGAAATGCAGGTCCAATGTATTAAGTATATAAATAACCTCAAAAATCGATTCAAAATTCATCAAAATCGGCCCACCGGGAGTTGAAATATGGCCACTTCTGGTTTAAATGGCCATTTTGAATTTTGAAAATTTTTTGAAAGAAAATTTTTTGAAAGTCAGAAATGGATTCAGCATCCTCAATAACCCCTAAAACCACTTCAATATTGTTCAAATCGGTCAAGCAGTTGCTGAAATATTGTCCATATAGGTGATAAGAGCGTCTGCTAAATGCCTATAATGTAATGTAATGATTATGCTAATTAATGCTAATTATGCTAATTATGCTAATTGCCCAACATATGCAAGTTAGCATCCGGCAGTTTCTAAATGCTGGGGACCCATACTGCACATTTTAAACATAAAACTTTGGGGTACTCAACATTTCCGGGTTCACAATAGGGCTCTATAGGCTGGCAAATAGACTATGAAGTCATGGAGCAGTCATGACAAAGGTTTGATAATCACGGAAAACTGAATAAAGCGGCAGAGTGAAAAAAAACATTAATTTTTTACATTAATTAATAAATATTATGCAGTGGGAAATTATTTTAAATAACATGCACAACTGTAGCAACAGTAGCAATCCAGAAGGTAAGCAAATATTTGGCCTCATTTATCAAGCTTTATATGAACAAATTTCTTTGCAAAAGAAAAAAATTCCCTGAACAAAAAATAAAGGGGAAAATCATGTCAGACGCCATGCCAGCCCTGGTATGGACAGACAAGGAGATGCGGGAATTGTGGTTTTCACCTGCTTTTATTTTAGTAAGAGAGTGAGAGACAGGCAGGCATTTAAACAAGGCATTTAAACAAGAAGTGGAAATGTGCCATTCATGAAAGTTTTTGGGAGTCAAGTTTTTTTTATTATTTTTATTTATTTATTTTATAACAGAAATAGTATCACACGCATGGACAGCATACAGGACAAGACTGACTGCACTACAATGCCCATACAACAAGGGTTAAATTTTGACAAAAAAGGAATGTAGTAATCAACACAGCTCAGTGAATTTAAGTTCTGTGCTCATCACATTTTTGTTTGCTCCTCATGTGGTGCATCATCGAGCTTGTAGTAGTGTTGTACTTGTACACCTCATTGCAGTATTTACAGTGTACCTCTTCAGTTTGGCAATAAAAATGATCCCATTTTTCATCTTTTTTTTTCCATCTTGCCTAGGCACTAGAAATTGTTGCCAGTACCCAGATGTACATGCCCAAGCCTATCTCACTAGGCTATGTGAAAATATACAGCTCTCCCTGGTGGACAACACTACACTATCACGTTCAAGAATGTTAAATGGACTGCATTTATATAGCGCTTTTATCCAAAGCGCTTTACAATTGATGCCTCTCATTCGCCAGAGCAGTTAGAGGTTAGGCGTCTTGCTCAAGGACACTTCGACACGCCCAGGGCGGGGTTTGAACCGGCAACCCTCCGACTGCCAGACAATCGGTCTTACCTCCTGAGCTATGTTGCCCCTCCCTCAAGAGGAAGGGCTTGAAAAGAATTATCCTCCTTTAGCTGAGGCCATATTCTCTTGAGGGAGAATTTTAAAAAATCTTATCTGTTCCAGAGATCTAATGTGAGCAGGGAGTTTTTGATCCAGTTTAACAACATATATTTATGCCACCAAGTAGTTTTTTTGCCAGGTTTTCCTGTTTTAGAGGCAGGCTAATTGTGTCCCCCCTCATCCCAAAAATAATGTACCCTGGGTCCACTGAAGTACATTCAGGATATGCTGTAGTTCCATTCTAATTTTGGCCCTGCAAGAGGCAATAAATGGACATGTCCAGAATAAAGGTGCTAATGTACACTTTTTGTTCCTGCACTTTGCAGGACACATTGCAGAGAACTGTGAGTTAATTTTATTACATATGACAGGAGTTCTGTGGACGAATTGCATAATTTTATATTGAATTTCCCAGGCTCTGTCACATACTAGGATATTACTAGCATTTAGCATGGCACTCATACAAGATTTGGTATCCGGGCTAGCACGTGAATCTTGCCTCCCAGACCCCATCTTGTATGCTGTACTTTCATATCAAACTTGGGTGAGAGGCAGGAATACACCGTGGATGCCAATCTATTGCAGGGCACACACACCATTCACTCAGGGCACATACACTCATACCTATGGGCAATTTAGAGTCCCCAATTAGCTTACCTGCATGTCTTTGGACTGTGGGAGTATGACATGCAGGCACAGGGAGAACATGGAAACTCCACACAGAAAGGCCCGGATTCAAACCCAGGACCTTCTTGCTGTGAGGCGACAGTGCTACCCACTGCACCACTGTGCTACCTTATACTGCCAAAAAAAGGCAAAATCACGGAATTTGTGACACCTGTGAGTTCTGTGACAAACACCCAGCTATAATTATGAGGGAATGGGGTCAATGGAATGATAATCCAATTTAAACTGTGTGTAATTTTAGTCCACAGACATGCAGAACACCTGAAGTTTTTGTTTGTAGTTCTGATGCTGATTATGTCTTTCCTGGTAAGTATTGGATGCACTTCGACTAATGTACGGACAAAACTGTAATTTCCCATAATTCCATTATTGATCACAAGTCAGTGAGACACAACAAAAAAAGCAATTAAGAAAATTGACTGCAAAATAAATAATAGGATTTCAAGAAACAAGGTCTCGAACAAGGTCAAGTCCAGAGAACCACTGCTAAATATACAGGCAAAATCCCCATGTCAGCTGAACATTGACAGGGTGGCAAACTTGCCTTTTAAATAATCATTGGCCTCAGTGTGTTTTCATTCATTTTACTTGATTAGTGATTTAATCCTGGCCTTATATTTAGAGGAACACATTCCTGGACCCAAGCGTAGCATATTCTTCTCATTTCAGACATTCCAGTCCCTTTTAATGGGTCCAGAGAATGTTTCTAAAAATTGGTCTATCATTGTATTTTCTTGTTTCCACATAACAATTTCATTTTCACCCATCCCTATATCATGATAACAGGGCATATGGTTTTATATGAAGAATGACAGGCAGTCCAACATATTGGTCCAGGCTCCTGCCTCACATCAGAACCATGTGAATTCTGATGACCTGCTCACAACCCTTCTCACCCCTCTCACGACCAAGCCCATGGCTGATATTGGTATCGCCCCACAAGAGTGGCACAAGATCCTAGACATGCTTCACTGGCCTGGTCCAGACAAACAAATTGAAGATCTGTCCGCAAGCACGGATCCATCCAGCTCATATTTTTACATTCCTGGGCTGCAGAAGAGCTACCAGGTAGGGGAAGAATTGTGTGTCACAGTGGTGGCCAGAGATTTCCACCAGAACCCCAAGCCATATGGAGGTGACTTCTTCCAGGCCAAGCTTTACTCACCCAATCTGAAGGTATTCTGTATTTCATTAATCTTTGTTCTTGTCATGTATAGTCAAAGGTGCAAAAAGTAATGGTCCAGAAGGCATATTTAGTACTCAGAATGTCTTAGCAGATATTGAGATAGAGGATAAAGACGCACTGAATAAATTAGACACTCTACAAACAAATAAGGCAGCAGGCCCTGATGGAACATGCCAAAGAGTTAGGTGAGATCATCTTTAAACCACTGGCAGCTATTTTTAGATGGTCTTTAGAAACTGAATAAATACCAGAAAACTGGAAGGAGGGTAATGTAATACCAATATATAAGAAAGGGGACTGCAGACCTGCCAACCTGCACGCATTTTGTGTACCAACCACGCAATTATTGGTCAAAATACGCATGTACGAAATGCCAACTGAAACTACGCAACAAAAAAAAAAAAATATATATATATATATATATAATTTGATTACGGAAAACAATCAATCAATACAAAATAATACCGTACATTTATTCGGTATTTAAAGTACATCCCTCGGATTGGACCAGATGCGACCTTGTGCTTGTGGTTCTGTAACCCCTCCCCGACCCACTCAACATCCACTGATACACAGCGGTACTTTATTATTCACCGAGGCGTAACGCTGCATTGCTGAGGTAAAATGAGAAGTGAGAGAGTAATAATCAAGCACAAAAATGTGACCGTAATGTTAACATATATAACGTTAAAACATGTTCGGTAACCACGTGATGATGCATTTCAAGAGGTATATCCTAATGAGATAAATTTGTGTATATAGTTAGCCGTAGTAGTAGATCGCATACGAGTTAGCCTCGTTACCAGACGGCTACGGTGTGAATAACTGATGGAATTATTTAGCTGCAGTAACTCAAACGCCACAGAGACTCCCTGTTCTAACATTGAATCGAGCACACTCTGTTGGAGCAAAATATCAGGAGCAATGGCCGTACCTCCGCCCCGCAAAACGTCCGCAACATGCATTTTGCGCATTGCATTTATAATTTCGAGATTAGCCACCGAGGAGCTTCATGTAAAAATTTAGCTAAACCTCTAGTTACGAAGGCCTACATTCCTAGATAATTTTTCAATTGAATACTTTTTTTCATTAGCCTATATGATATGTGCCTATATAAGCTGATTCAATTATTTAATTATTAAATAAAAATGGAAATCATGAACAGAAACTTGGTTTTATTCATAACTGAGTGTTGTACATCGCAACATAAGTTTTTTTTACATTACAACATACGTTTCTGTAAATACTTGAAAATGAAAACATGTTACAATATACAATATAAATTATTTCCATTTTTATTAAATAATTAAATGCAATTCACTTATAGTTATCAGTTTGTATAAGCACACACATCATATAATGAAATATTAATCATGAAAAAAATAGGTTTAAGCAAGCTTGTACTCGAACTTTTGACTTGCAATTATATCATAATATAGCCCAGTGCAGTGCAAGTGATATTTTAGAATCAGGTCAAATTATACAATTTTGCCTGATCACTTCTACAGTCAAAACTAGAATTATGAAGAAAGGCTTGTGTGTGTGTGTCTGAGTGTGTCTCTTGCAGACTGTCGTGTGCAAAGTGAAGTGGTGCGAAAGCATGTGAACTAAGCATTACACTGACCATTGCGGTACTCAAAATATTTTCCCAATGTTGGCAGGTCTGAGACTGTACTGATCCAGGAAATTAAAGGCCTGTTAGGTTAACTTGCACCACATTTAAAATACTGGAATCTATCATTAGAGACTAAATTGAATTGTTTCTTTAAAATAACAACATCCTAATCCTAAAGGACAGCAAAGCAAGGTCATGCCTGACAAACCTTTTAGTATTCTTTGAAGAAGCTACCAAGTGTTTTGGCTATAACAAGGTTTATGATATTATATACTTAGATTTCCAAAAAGCATTTGATAAGGTACACATGAGAGACTAGCTAGCAGAATGAAGACAGTAGGAATTACAGGATGTATTTCAGAGTGGGTTCAGAACTTGCTACAGCATAGAACACAGAGTTATAGGCTAAGATCTTATCTGAACAGGGCATTGTGGGAAGTGGAGTCCCACAAGGATCGGTTCTGGGACCACTGCTCCTCATTTCTTATTAATGACCATGACAGGGACATTGAAAGTACATTATTTAAATTTGCAAATGATACAAAACTGGGATGCCCAGCTAATAGTTTGAAATCTACTCATGTAATCCAAGAAGATTTAAACAAAATCCAAAAGTGGGAAGAATCTTGACAAATTAAATTCAGTATAACTAAATGTAAACGTGTCCATGTGGAAAATAAAAACATAAGGCAGGATTACTTTATGGGAGGAACAAAATTGGACTGTGCCCAATTTGAAAAAGACTTTGGAGTAATAGTTGATCAAAGTCATTCAGGTTCTAGGCACTGTGCTGTAGCAGTGAAAAAGGGCAACAGGATGCTGGGATATATGGCCAAAAGTTCTGGGGTCCGCACTACAGGAAAAATATAGAGGCTCTGGAAAAGGTTTAAAGAAGGGCAACCAAATTGATTCCTGGTATGAAGGAAAGACTTAAGATGCTTTAATAACTTTAAGCTTGTTAAAATTGGATTTAGGGGTGATTTTATTGAGGCTTTTAAATTCAAAAGGGGGATTGACAAAGTGAACAACAACAGATTCTTTGGGTAGAGTTCTGTTAGTAGAATGAGGGGGTATAAATGGAAATGAGCAAAAGGTCAATTCCACACAGACATTAAGAAGCATTTTTCATGCAGAGAACAGTCAATGTGTAGAATAGCTTGCCAGGTAATGTAGTAGAGGTAGAAATTCTGGGGGGTTTTCAAGACCAGGCATGATACATTGTTAGATAGATACTATCTAGCTTGTAGGTAATTAAAGCACTAGGTACAATTTAGTTAAGAAAATGGTGAGCACTGTTTCTCTCAGTATGATTTCCAATCTGTACAATCATTACTGCATAATTTACGGTGAAAACATTTCATATACATGAGACAAGCAAACACTTTCACTGAATGTTCTGCATTTTTGTTGCATTATGACATCTAGAGAGCTTCTGTTAAAGATATTTCTCAATATCATTTTACATTGCATGTTCTGCTGTCTTTTTTGTTTTTGGTTTTGGTCCAGGCTAGTGTGTTTGGGGAGGTGACAGACCTTCAGAACGGGTCCTACTCAATCTGCTTCCTACTGCCATGGCCTGGGGAGGCTTGGGTAGCTGTACGTCTGATCCACTCCAGCGAGGCTGTGCAGGTCCTGAAACACAGCCGGAAATATCACTCAGACCGCGTCTATTTCGGAGGCGTATTCATGGGGACCGATCTCAATGGGAAAAACTTTAAAGAAACGAGGGAGTGCAATCCAAAGTGGGATGGGGCTGGTCTGGAACGCATGCAGACGGGCAACTGCTGCTGTGAGTATCCGGACCCAGGAACAGGGGAGGTGTGGCTGTGCAAGAAGCCCAAATCTCTGTCCTGTGATGCCCTGGTCTACCATCAGATGGGAGGCTACAGAAACATCCTCCGGCCTGAAGAAGCAAAATTCCTGAACACGTGAGAAAAATTGGGGGTTTGAGGGTGGGAGTACAATACAAAATAATTTTAATAGGAAGGTGCAATTTCGGTGATTAATTGTAAATATTTCTGAATAATTGTGCATTTTCACTCTTAAAAATTCAATGTCATTCCCAAATATAAATTATATGTGCATATTCCCTTTCACAGGCAATATACTAATAAGTGGATCAAAGGAAACAACAGCAAAATTATAATCTTTCCCTCCAATACAACTGTCGGTCTGTATGCTTTCTCATAGATTCATTTTCTGATATTGCTTTGTCTGTAAATCTATCTTGAATGTGAGCACTCTGGTTTCAGCCCTGCAGATTTTGTGTATAGTTGTCATTGCCTAATTGAAAATATAACTGAAAATAGTCATTTCAATCAACTTAATTTGAGCATAACTATTGCTGTGTAAACATATTTCGGTATAGTGTTGGTTATTTCATACTTTGAGGTGTACTCTTCCATGTATTTGTTTCAGGTGTAACAGAAAAATGCAGACCTGGGCTTCAAATACCAGTTCCAGCTGGGTTCTACATGAGGGATGTGTGGACCTCCCTCGTCTGTAATGCAGGCCATTTTGATGCTCCCAAAATAACCCAGTGTCTGAAAGACAAAGAGCTTTTCATGATGGGAGACTCCACCATGAGACAGTGGTACCATTTTCTGGGAAGCTCTGTGCCAAGTAAGATTTCCTCCTCTCTTATTCTTTATAGGATAATAATGTGTGTTGGTTAACACTGCTGCTTAGTTAAAATTTTGAAGTTGTAAATAAGTACACAGTCACATCTGTAAGCCATTTCTCTAAAACATTGATAGGACATGCAAATGAACAATTTGAAAATGATTTATTGAAAATCCTCTGGATGATTGTACAAAAAGCTATCTGTAACCTGAACCACTCTAGTAAATCTCTCGTTTGAGCTGAAGTGAGACAAACAGAAAAAGGAAATGCTATATGTCCGGCAAAAGAAGTGTTCAGATTTGTGAAAAATAATGTCACCTGGATGTTTATAATGACATTAATGACAACCTTATCGACAACCTCAACTTTTTAACCAGTGCTATGAGAGCATATTCTTCTCATTTGGTAAAAAATAAATTAGCATATGGGGTATTTCTTTAAACAAACCCTAATGGATGCAGCCTAGAAGGCTATATTATTTAGCTTGCCCTTAGTAACGGCGAACATATCGTAGCAATTAAATTATACTTATTTGCGATTGCTATTAAGCAATTAAATGATGTTGGATTTAACTGCTAGTCTTTATGTTAACAACAAATCAAGAGAAATAGAAATATATAAATATAAAATACGGATCAAATCAAACTACAGTCAAGAAGAGTGATAATAATATGAATAAAGAATTATTTAAAGTTACAATCTCGGAGATTTCCGTTTCATTCTCTTTGGCGGTACCAATGGCGAGAAGCGGTAATTGCAGGTGTGTTTTTGGACCTCACCTCCCATAGATCCAACCGGATCCAACCCTCTGGATCCAACCAGTGTCGCCTGTGTGACGTCTGTCAGTTGGCACCTGGGCCACGCCAACTATAACACTATTTACTGAATAAAAAATGGTTGTTATAAAAGTAACGATATGTACATACTCATTCGTTGTCTAAAATTAGGCTAACTTAAACTGTCTTTACACTGCCGAGCCGGGTTAAAATGCTGTAGCAGACCTGGGGTAGAATTACTGATGATCAATTTCCACAAACATTCTTTATCCTTTTGCCCGGTATGAACATTAATTTACACTGCAGAGAAGAATTCGCGGGATTCGCTGTGGCTCGTGCAATTATGTATCTCGTGCACAATAAAGTCTTTTTCGTGAATGATTGTTGTGTGATATTTTTGAAACAACTGCCTTGCAAAATGTTACACCTGGTGTTTCTGGTTTTGCTGGCTAAACTGTTCGAGAATAAAGCTGAGCTGGGTGTTAAATTAGCAATCAGAACAAGAAGAATAAAACAAGAACAAATGAGATTTCATCAAAAAAGGCATCAAGGCTGAGGAAGCGTAATAAAATAATGACAACGCTAATCCATACTGCCCTATTCTTTTATTTCGTTTTCTCCGGCTTGACATCTTTACACAGAAATCAGACCCGGCTCTGCTCCACCTATACCCCGGCTTTATTCCGATCTTTATAATATATTGATGAACTTGATGGCAATGTAAATAACGGTAACGTTAAGGCTAGTTCAGATCAATGATTCGCGACGAGACGAAACGGTTTTAAAATGTTGCAGAGAAAATTGCAGCGGTGTGAACTGGTTAGTAGCAGAGCCGTTGCCTGCCCTTGGGTCTCAAAAGACCCACCTTGGTTAACCGCCAAGTGCAGTTTTAGAACGTTTATAATCAGACGTCTTGGAATTTTGCAAGTTGCATCCAGTCTCCTTGCGAATCATTGATCTGAACTGGCCTTTAGTTAGCTACACTGCAACGTTGCAACAAGGTAGCATTGCATTCGAGAGATGGTTTGCGAGGTCGGTTGCGTTAGCTAGCGTTTATTCTAATTGTTAGCTGACATTCGATTGTGTTATTTAACGTTTAACGTTGCGTTAGCTAGCTAGTGTTATTAGCTAGCTAGCTAACGCAACGTTACCTGATATGAGAGATGGATACTGTGCGCAACGTTGTCTAAAGTAATGTTGTCTTTCTTGACATGGTCTGGTAACTAGCGTTAGCTGTGCAAATAGCTATGTAATTTAGTAACGTTACATTGTTAACAAATATAATACGAAATCTACATAAACAAATAATATGACCTCTCATGTTACACAAAAACTTTTTAGGGTTCCATAACCACCCCCTCCCCCTTTCTCTGTTATTGTAACGCTAGCAGACACCGGAAAAAACAGTACGCCGCTCACACGCAAGTGAGTTGAAGAGCGAGCCTGTTGCGTTAGCTCCGCCTACCCTCTCTGGCGGACAAACCACTGATGGGTGATGGAAAACGCGTCACTAACTATGCGCCGCTTGTGATTTTTTTCCCGGGAATGCCGGGAACCCAGTTCTTTATTATTAATAATAATAATAATAATAATAATAATAATAATTAATATAATAATAGGCTCAATTTATTTAAACAGACATTTATTTTAATGAAAATCTTCGAGATTATTACTTTAAATAAATATATAAATAGAAAAATAAACAAAATTAAAATACAAAACCCCTCTGGGACTTCAGTTGGTTTCACCAACAAATATAGGCTACATAGCTTATATCATTTTACATACTGAGTAATTTGTAAATTGGGATTTATGAAGACCAGCTGTCTAACTTTTTGTGCACTATACACAGTCATACAATAAACTTAGCTTAATTAATAAATATTTGGACAGATATATAGGTATAGATTAATACATAAAGAAATGCATTGCGTGTGTGTGCATGCATGTGTGTATGCATGCACGTGTGTGTGTATGTATGCATGCATGTGTGTATGTGTGCTTGTGAGTGTGCATGTATTTGTGAGTGTGTGTGCCTATTGTAGTTTGCATTCATAATTTTGAGGTATTGCTTTGGAAATCATTTTTGCCACACTTTAACACAAGAGAGATTTAGTGCCATTGTAACAAGAGTCAAGAGGACTAACTTCCCTTGGGTTGATTTGGATAGTTTCTTGACCTCAAGTGACATCATTAGTTATGTCACAGTTAGCCTTGCACCCTATGTACAGTAGGCATGTTTTATGTCACCTTTTACGTTTAGCCATTAGCCAGATGACATTGTGTTGGTTATGTTACATTTTGCACAACATAAGGTGTTATGTTGGCCTTTATGAAGCATGACATTTGTTTATGTATGATCTATGATGCAATTATGTCATGTTCATGAAGGCATTATATATGCTGTATAAAGCCTTTATGAGATACATTTTTTAGTGTTACCTTTTTTTGTAACTTGGCCTCATTTTGATGTCAATACGTTTAACGGCAGGCCTAGACTTAGCAAGTTTTAAACGACTACCGTTTTCCATAATGACAGTGCTTTGTGTGCATGATTAACTTGGCATTTGTGTAGATTTAAAACATGGTTTTGTTGAGATATATTTTTTATGCTGAGTTTCTTATGAGCAACTGAGAATAATGCATAAATGTATGAACCATAAGATGAAATGTTGAAAAACATTCATACACATACATCCACACACAGATACGTTCTAGCGCAAAGAAACGCACAGGCATGGATTCAGTCATTTTACCACAAGTTAAGGTGTTTATCATTTTTTAATTGAACGGGTTTCATTGTGTACATGATAGACATAATTGTTTGTATGTCAGTAGATGACAGAAATGCCTAGCTAACTAAATTGTATCATTTGCAAGGTAGCTGCAGCAATTTTAGCCTAGTTAAATTAGTTAATCCGTAAACTATATGAATTTAAACCTCACTTATATTGAACCTTACCATCACAGTGAAGTAGTCACCACCAAGTTTCTATAAGCACACAATGCCATGATCAATGGAAATTCCAGAAGAAATAAGAATAAAGGTCATTGAAATATATCAGTCTGAAAGGGGTTACACCTCTGGGACTCCAACAAATCACAGTAAGAACCATTATCTCCAAACGTGGAACACTTGGAACAATGGTGAATCTTCCCTGGAGTGGCCAGCTTGGCAAACATTTTCCAACGGTGCAGTGACAAGTCATCCAGGAAGTCACAAAATATCCCAGAAGAACATCCAAAGAACTGCAGGCCTCTCTAGCCTTAGCTAAGGTCAGTGTTCATCGCTCCACAATAAAAAAGAGACTGGGAAAAAATGTGATTCATGGGAGAGTAGCAAGGCAGAAACCACTGCTAACCAAGAGAAACATTAATGCTCGTCTCACATTTGCAAAAAGCACCTGGTTGATCCCCAAGCCTTGTGGGATACTGTTCTATGGACAGATGAGTCTTTCGATGATATGAGAAATACAGATGAGAAACTTTTTGGATGATAATGGGTCCCATTATGTCTGGCATGAAGCAAATACAGCATTTCACGGTAAGAATATCATACCAGTCGAACATGGTGGTGGTGGTGTGATGTTGTGGGGATACTTTGCTGGATGACTTGCCATTATTAAAGGAACCAAGAATTCTGCTCTGTTCCAAAAAATTGTTAAGGAGAATGTCCAGTCATCTGTCCATGAGCTGAAGCTGAAGCGTAATTGGGTTATGAAGCAAGACAATGATCCAAAGCACAAAAGCAAGTCAACATCTGAATGGCCGAAAAGGAACAAAATGAAAGTTCTGGAGAAGCCCAGACAAAGTCCTGACTTGAACCCAATGCAAATGCTGTGGCAGGACCTGAAATGACCAGTTCATGCTCAAACACCTACCAATTTGTCTGAATTAAAGCAGCTCTGCAAAGAAGAGTGGGGTAAAATTCCTCCACAGTGATGTCGAAGACTGACATCAAATTACAGTAAGCATTTGGTTGCAGTTATTGCTACTAAAGGTAGTGCAACCAATTATTAATTTTATGGGGTAATTACTTTTTCACATGGGTGATATAGGTGTTTTTCATAAAATAAATAATAACCTTCCAATGTGTTTGTGTTTATTAAGATTACCTTTATATATCCTCTTATATTACATTTTGTCTAAAGGTATGAAACCATTCAATGTGACAAATATGCAATCATACAGGAAAAATCAGGAAGGGACAAATACCTTTTCACGGCACTGTAAAAATATTTGGCCCCTGCACTTCTGAAATTATTCTGGCGCACCTTCAGTGAATACATCTGTGTTATCCCTGAATGGAAATTTGATCTTATTACCACAAGGTTTTCTGATACACTTTGAATCTTCCCCTCTCCCCAGGCATGAGATACATGAACCTCCATTCTTCGGAACAGGCAGGCCCTCTCGTGGCAGTGGATGTAGAAAATAACATAGTCTTGCACTGGAGGGCTCATGGCATACCATTGCGTTCCCAAATATCCCGAATAGCTGACTTGCACTACATCAGCAATGAGATTGACGGTATTGCAGGCGGTCCGCACAAGGTCATCGTCTTCACCATCTGGGCCCACTTCACTAGTTTCCCGCTTAAATATTACATCCGCCGTGTGGCAAGGATTCGCCAAGCTGTTATCGCACTGCTGAAGCGAGCACCTGACACCATTGTCGCCATCAAGTCTGCCAACACCAGCTATAAGGTATATAATTAGAGACAGGGTGGAAAACTTCCATTCAGTGTCTTTCTTCATATCATGTTAGGGAAAATAATAAATAAAATTTAGTTCAAATAAGTTTTAATCATTAAAAAAAGCATATGCCTAACAGAAAACCTACATTATTTTGTTAACTACTACTAGCTTTAGGCGCACCCTGCAACAAATGCTGTTTAACAACACTTGCACTTCAAGATTGTTTAAACTTACAAAATGCCCATTGCCGATCTTTGCCATGAGTAGCCTGTTCTGGTATTTTTGCGAAGATCATATAGCCACAATTTTAAATAATGTTGATAAACTGTGCACAATTTTGTGATGCAAAAAAATAATAATATTCCTAGCTTTATTAGTCTCATTGGGGAATGACTATGACTGACGGTATTGAGTATTTTGTGAATTAATGAATGTATTGTTAATCAAGGAAAATGGTAGAAAACAGGTTGAGACCATTGATCATTTTCAAGTGAAATTTTCCACCCTGTCTATTTTCAGCTCACTAATCACCACTGCTGTATCCTCTGTATGATTAGTTTAGGGTCTATTCATATGCCTTTATCTTTACTATAGCAATCAGCTGTGAGTAACAAGAAACGTGAGCACAAAAGTGTTTCAGCCCTCAATGCTGGTGGTTATGTCATGGTGTGGGGCACATATATGCCATTAAAATGCAATGTTGAGGCAATGTAGATTATGTTACTGAATAGTAACCTTTTTTCTTTTTTTACTAAATTTGCATTTCCAATTTTTTGTTCACTACCTGTGGTAGCTTTGCTGTCTCTCACCTGTATGGCTATTTTCTATTCACTACACTATGCTCAAAAATGTGTGCTATAATTAGTGAATTTGTGTGCAGCATTTGATTAATACCTTTCTCCTGTTTTGACAGACTGTGTATGGCAGTGACTGGCTTTCCATACAGTTGGACACAATATTGAGGGCCACCTTCCAGGGGATTAATGTGGCCTTCATAGATGTTTGGCAAATGACCTCCTGCCACTACAGTCCCGAAAACATCCATCCCAACGCAATTATTATTCAAAATGAGATCAACCTTTTGATGTCATTCATCTGCCCTGTCTGAATGCCCACTTCCCCTTGAGCCCTGGTTGTGAGGGCCAGCAGTTAGCATAGGCTCTTGTTTATTTTAACCAAGTGGTTCACCTTCAGGTTGCTATTGTATTAAATAATTACTGGTCTATAGGGGGCGAGAAAACCTGTTGGAATGCAACCATCTTGAACTTTCAGTTTAAGATGGTTGCATTACTTCAAGTGGACACTGAAGCAAGAAAAAAAAGGGATCAAAAATATATGAGATGTGCTGTGGTGTTGGTTGTTATTCGGGATGGGATATTAGTCTGTGTATTCTTGGGATGTATCTATGATAATGGAGAAAACAATTTGTACAACTTTGGCCAACAGCAGGGAATGATGAAGTCAGCAAATATACTTTTTCGATTTTGCATGCATCTGTAATACTTTTACTTTTACAGTATTTTGTTATTGGTTCAGATTCATTCATTTTTTAGGGTTTAATAGTCTCCGCCTGAGAGGATATATATATATATTGTTCATTATGATGATCACTAGCAAGAAAAAAAAATTCTACTTCAGAAAATCAGCTTTGTTTTCATTTGAGGTTTTTTTCAGATGTTTTAGAGCTTTTCAGGTGTAAAATTTGTATGCATAATTATTTTCAAAATGGGATGTTACAGGATGTTATTCCCTTCTGTAGTGCCCCCTTTTTTAACACAAACTTGAAAATGATGTGCCCCCCCCCCCCCCCAAAAAAAAAACCCTTGAACCCTTTTGAACCCTCTTGAACCCTTTTGGCCACAGACATAATCCTGGTCTCTTATGAAGGGTACCTCTTGGGAGTTTGATTTCCACGTGTCAGAATTACTCTGAATATTACAGAAACACAGTAACAGAAGTTCAAACATGGCAGAAGTGGAAGTTTCCACACAATGCAGCCACAGCCACAATGCTGAACAAATTCTGGTTCAAATTTGATGACACTACCTATAAAAATAAGCATTCAGCTATGCCTAGGCAAGTTTCCAGAAAGGCCATTTGGAGACTCTAAAAGGACACAGGACACTCTAAAAGTAACAAAATGATATTATGGGTCTTTAAAATACTATATATTTTATATAATATTCTCATGGATGGAGTTGCTGAAATTAGCTCCCGTTCCACCAGCCTGTCACCCTCCCCCTAACTCTCTCCCTCTCCATTCCCTACTTACTCTCCTCTTACCACTGCTAGCAGCAGAAGGTCTGGAAGATAGTAGAAAATAACTACATTAGCCATCTAGCTGAGGTCCATTGATTGAAGTTTTAGTCAAACAGCCCATGGGGGATGGAGGATCCAACACATGATCCTACAATTTCTCAAGCCACATTTATTATTCAAAATCAGGCTTACTCTTTATTTATTTTTACCTTTTAAGGTATAGTCTCAAGAATTTTATTATGTTTTTGCCAATACGTAACCTTGTGTGTGTGTACTGAAAAGGTTACGGTTTGTGAACACAGGAGAAACAATGCGTGTTCTTTTATGAAAGCCTAAAAACCTATACGCCATTATAAATGTCATGTCACTGGCTAAAAAGCTTATCATTTGTCACTATAATAGCTTGCCATTGGCTGGCTGAGTACTAGGAAGAAATTATGCTCTC
The DNA here is from genome assembly GCF_018555375.3 of Anguilla rostrata. Taxonomy (NCBI): domain Eukaryota; kingdom Metazoa; phylum Chordata; class Actinopteri; order Anguilliformes; family Anguillidae; genus Anguilla; species Anguilla rostrata. Next base: position 72,884,292 of record NC_057933.1, on the reverse strand, counting down.
CATGTCAAGTAGTTGCTTACCCGTAGCAGGTCCCATTGGCTACGCTGAGGGACTGCTTGGCCAGTACTAGTCAGAAAGCCCTGCAGGAGGGCTCATCTTGTTCCAGATAGTATATGGAAACTAGAGATAGTTATGCACACAATGCAACAGCGAAACAGTCAACAATGACAATTCCTCCAGAGAATTGCTTAGTAAACCATGAACATTCTATCAGGACTAAAAATTACTATGGATTTTGTTTGCTGGACCCTTGCCGTGATAAGGGTGCTGACTTTACTGTTTGTGGATATACAAAACACAGAAGGTGTGGACTGCTCAAGCCTGTTTTGTCTCCCCATATTTACAGAATGAGGAACTGCTGTTGCTAAAATGTTGGCATTGTTGTTAAGACATTGGCATCGTAAACAACAAGGGCGGGACATTTTACGACACTTTGACAGTACAGTTGGAAAATGGCCACAGCCTGGAGGGCATTTTCCACAAAGTGCAAATCATGTACTAACTATGCAGTAAAAAACCCCCCCAAAAAACACAGTATGCGAGTACACAGGACACAGGATGCAGTAGACAGGGCTGTGTCCGAATCAGCCTCCTAACTACTGTTCTCATAGTATGTACTGTCTACTAAGCATTGTGAGTACTGTTTTCTGCCTACAGAACTGCATACTTTTTTAGTATGGGCAGTATGCAAAAAATACCACCGGACTGTTCTAACCACACTGTGGGAGTGTCATAAATTGTCCCCCAGCTGTGTAATTCACACTCTGATGCAGTCAGTGGTGACAATGAGCCATTTCAAAGCTATTCTCTAAACTGATAGGTCAGTTTTACAAATGCACTATAAAAGTAAGCCATCTGTGTTTGTTTGTTGATGGAATATGATCCATCAAGAAGGCTGCATATTTAAAGGACCTAAATGTTCATTTACTGCCTAGTGTGTTAATGGTATGCTTGAATATGCCTGAATTAACGAAAAACATGGAATTAAGTATTTCATCTGGATATATTGTCGCGGTTGAGGAGGGTGGGACGCAATTGCGGACCGAGGGGATCTAAAAGTTAACCCTGAGGGATAACCACCAAATCGCTGAGCGATAGAAAGGGAAGGGGAAAAAGTAAATAAAGAGCGAAGTAATCGCTCTCTCCACTCACTGAAACTTCTGTCAGCGGGCTCAGAAAAACTAAAAGAAATGAAACACCGCCGCAGCGTAGCTGCCCCAAAAAGAAAACCCCCACTAGAAAAACAGAGTGGGGTTACTTACAAAAGAAAAAGGATATTCACAGCCTGGCGGGTAGAAAACAAAAAGAAAACTAAAGAGACGAGGGCAAAATGTCCTCCACAGCGCAGAGAGATAACCAACTCGAGAAGAAACTAAACGGTGATCAAATCAGGCAGATAGGATCAACACGGTAACTTCTGCCGATTCTCACACCCCTACACACTAAGAGTCTGACAAACAATGAGTCTGCGCTGAACCCCAGAAATCAGGGGCTACATATAGGCCTCCTACACCTGACCCTCATCAGGGACAATTAGCTCAGACAAATACCTGTGAGGTGCTATCACCTCACCATAGTACTCACACACCTGCCCCTCGTCAGGGTCAATTAACCCGCAGAAATCAGAGAGAGAGGTGCCACCACCTCACAGGACCCCCTCCCCTAAGGGACGGCACCCGACGTTCCTGCTGAGCCCGCGGGGAGGCGCCGACGGAACTCCTGGATAAGCTCTGGGTCCAAGATGTCCCTAGCTGGGACCCAGGTGCGTTCCTCCGGCCCGTATCCCTCCCAGTCCACAAGGTACTGCACCCCACGTCCCACGCGACAACTGTTCAGGATGCGCCGAACAGTGTAGACCGGTTGACCGCCGACCAACCTAGGGGGAGGCGGAGGCCTTTCAGCTGGTGCCAGCGTGCTGGAGAGGACTGGTTTGAGGCGCGAGACATGGAACGTGGGGTGAATCCTCATGGACCGGGGAAGCAGGAGACGGACCGTGACCGGATTAATTCTCCGAATAATCTTGAAGGGACCGATGTAGCGCGGCGCTAATTTGCGGGACTCAACCCGCAAGGGGAGGTCACGCGTGGAGAGCCACACCGTCTGGCTGACCCGATAGGACGGAGCCGGACATCGACGTCGATCAGCATAAAGCTTCTGTCGCGCTGTCGCACGCTGAAGAGATGCCCGAACCCGCCTCCAGGTGGCGCGACACCGCTGGATGAAACGTGCGGCCGAGGGCACCTCCGTATCTTTCTCCTGTTCTGGGAACAATGGCGGCTGATATCCGTACTGGCACTCAAAAGGAGAGAGACCGGTCGAAGCGTTCAGCAGGGTGTTGTACGCGTACTCTGCCCAGATAAGTTGACTGCTCCAGGTAGTCGGGTTTGAAGAGACCAAACACCGAAGCGTTCTCTCCAGCGTCTGATTGGTGCGCTCAGTCTGACCGTTGGTCTCAGGATGGAACCCTGACGACAAAGTGGCCGAAGAGTCCACTAGAGAGCAAAATGCCTTCCAGAAGCGAGAAGAGAACTGTGGACCACGGTCAGACACGATGTCTTGGGGTAGACCGTGGAGGCGAAAGACATGCTGGACAACAAGCTGGGCCGTCTCTCGGGCCGAGGGAAGCTTAGGGAGGGGAACGAAGTGAGCCGCTTTTGAGAATCGATCCACTATAACCATGATGGCGGTGGAACCATCTGACAGGGGTAACCCGGTGATAAAGTCCAGGGCTACATGTGACCAGGGGCGATGAGGGATAGGCAGAGGCCGGAGGAGACCAGCAGGGGGACGTTGCGATGTCTTGTTCCGGGCACAAACAGTGCAAGCGGCCACAAACTCCCGCACGTCACCCTCCATCCGGGGCCACCAGAACCTCCTCTTAAGAAAGTCCAGAGTGCGGTGGACCCCTGGATGGTTTGTAAGGCGGGACGAGTGACCCCACTGAAGAACCTGCAAGCGCACTCTATTAGGGACGAACCAACGGCCTGGAGGCCCCCCTCCCGGGTCAGGCTCCTGCTGCTGGGCCTCCCGAACCACTGCCTCGACCCCCCAGGTAAATGGGGCGAGGATGCGGGTGACTGGTATAATGGGCTCCGGAGATCTGTCCCTGTCCGAACGGTCAAACTGACGGGAAAGTGTGTCTGACTTCAGATTCTTCTAACCTGGACGGTAGGATAGGTTGAAGTTGAACCTATTGAAAAAGAGGGCCCACCGAGCTTGGCGAGGGTTCAGACGTTTGGCCTCCTGGATGTAAGTCAGATTTTTGTGGTCCGTCCAGACAATGCGTGGATACTCAGCACCCTCCAGCCAGTGGCGCCACTCTTCCAAGGCCAACTTCACCGCCAGGAGCTCCTTGTTACCAACGTCATAATTCCTCTCGGCGGGCAGGAGACGCCGTGAGAAGAACGCGCAGGGGTGAGGTTTCTGGTCCTGGGGACACCGTTGGGATAACACCGCCCCAACCCCTACGTCAGAAGCATCGACCTCGATGACGAAGGGCAGAGAGGGGTCCGGGTGAATGAGGATGAGCGCGGTAGTGAACCTCCGTTTCAGCTCCATGAAGGCCTTTTCAGCCTGCGGGGACCAACTGAACCGGGGGGAGGTATCCTTAGTCAAGGCTGAGAGTGGGGCAGCGACAGAGCTGAACCCCCTAATGAAGCGCCGGTAAAAATTTGCGAAGCCCAGAAACCGCTGTACCTGTTTGATGGAGTCAGGCCGAGGCCACTCCAGTACTGCCTTGACCTTGCTGGGGTCCATCTGCACACTGCCCTGTGACACGATGTACCCCAAAAAGCTGACCGTGGAGGCATGGAACACGCATTTCTCTGCCTTGACATAGAGTTTGTGTTCTAACAACCTGTGCAGTACTAATTTGACGTGGGATACATGCTCCTGATAGGTTTTTGAAAAAATCAGGATGTCATCCAGGTACACGTAAACAAATAATTCCAGCATGTCCCTGAGCGCGTCATTTACTAGCGCCTGAAAGACCGAAGGAGAGTTCAAAAGGCCGAAAGGCATGACCAGATATTCATAGTGCCCCCTAGGGGTGTTGAATGCCGTCTTCCACTCATCCCCCTCACGTATACGTACCAAGTTGTAGGCATTTCTGAGGTCCAACTTGGTAAAGATGGACGCCCCCTGCAGGCTCTCAAACGCCGTGGCCATGAGGGGGAGGGGGTAGCGTTTTTTTACCGTGATTTTATTAAGTCCTCTATAGTCGATGCAGGGTCTAAGTCCCCCGTCTTTCTTCCCCACAAAGAAAAATCCAGCCCCCGCTGGGGACGTAGAGGGCCGAATGAAACCAGCCGCTAGAGCCTCATCAATATAACTCTTCATAGCGGCTGTTTCAGGTATCGACAAAGAAAACAAACGGCCCCTAGGGGGTGTAGTGCCCGGGAGAAGATTGATGGCGCAATCGTAGGGCCTATGGGGAGGTAGAACGGAGGCCTTCTGTTTACTAAATACTTCACTAAGTTCAGTATACTCCACAGGGACCCCGATGAGAGCGGGAGAACCCGTAGACCCGAGAGAGATAGTACCAGAAGGGGCAGGGGACTCGAAAGACACAGGAGTCGAGATCCTGTGGGGTTCAGAAGGGAAGGAGCCTCCAGGAGCAGGAGAGACAAGAGGGGCCTCCAAAATAGGACTGGGGAACTCGAGAGAGGAAGAGCTCATAGTAACAGGGAACTTGAGGGACAACGGACTGAGTTGAACCGAGTCTGGTTCAACACAACGAGACGCGCACTTGGGACCCCAACTCAACACCGACCCCGAACTCCAATTAATATGAGGATTGTGCTTAGAGAGCCATGGGTGTCCCAGGATGAGTGGTAACTCAGGTGAATCAATAATGAAGAACTGCATCTTCTCAAAGTGGGTGTCGATGCGAGTTTTAATGTGGCCTGTGATTTTTTCAACCCTCCCTAAACCCAACGGTCGACCATCCAATGCCGTGATGTTAAGTGGATATGGGAGGGGAGATATAGGCATGCTAAGGTTTTGGGCCAGGGTCGCATCAATAAAACAGCCAGCCGCCCCTGAATCTAAAAACGCAGGGAGGTTGTATTTGATATTACTCCATGATAACTCCACTGGTAGAAAGGTGCGGTTATTGGCTGCCGTGGGGGGATTATTCAGACTCGTCAGAGCTTCCCCCTGCTCTGACGAGTCTACTTTTTTCCCTGAATTCCTTTCTTTTTTATTTCAGGACACCTCCGAATGTAATGACCCGCTTTCCCACAAAACAAACAGGACCCACTGCTCATTCATCTGTCTCTCTCTACCTGAGAGAGCCGCGTGCGCCCTAGTTGCATGGGTTCATCATGGTCCAGGGACATACTAAATGATTCGGGTGTTCTCTGAGGGATGGTAAACCCCCGCCCCGAAATGGATCGGGAGTGAGTGCTCTCTCTCTCTCTGTTGCTTTCACGGATCCGGTTATCAATCCGAATGGCTAATGAAATCAATTCCTCGAGTGTGTCAGGAATGTCGCGGGTGGCTAATTCGTCTTTAATTTTTTCTGACAAGGCATGCATAAAAATTGCCGTCAGGGCTTCCCTGTTCCAACCTGATTCAGCAGCTAAGGTGCGGAATTGAATGGAGAAGTCAGCTACGCTGGTTGAGCCCTGTTGTAACTCTACTCATTTCAGCCACAAAAAGGGTGGAGTCCAAACAGATAGGAGTTTGCTTCTCCCACACAGCTGTAGCCCATGAAAGAGCCCTATCTGAGAGAAGTGATATTATGTATGCTACCCGGGCTCGTTCGGTGCAAAACATGGAGGGTTGCAATTCAAACACCAAGCTGCATTGGGTGATAAACCCTTTACATTTTCCTGGATGCCTGCCATACCGACCAGGTGTCGGCATTTTGGGTTCACGGTGTGTGATTTGCCCATGGGGCGGGGCTGGAGGTGCTTGGTGGACCGCAACGGGTGGAGCTGGCTTCTGTAAATGGGCCAGTATTTCTTTTAACATGTTGGCATGAGAATTCTGTTGTTCAGTAATGGTATGAAGGATCTGCTCATGGGAGCCTAACATGACTCCCTGTGCGGCGATTGCCTGTCCATGCGCCGCTAGTTGGTAATCAAGCGCCGAAGGGTCCGCTGTGTCCGGTTTAGGCAGACTCATTCTGTCACGGTTGAGGAGGGTGGGACGCAATTGCGGACCGAGGGGATCTAAAAGTTAACCCTGAGGGATAACCACCAAATCGCTGAGCGATTTCTCAAGCCACATTTATTATTCAAAATCAGGCTTACTCTTTATTTATTTTTACCTTTTAAGGTATAGTCTCAAGAATTTTATTATGTTTTTGCCAATACGTAACCTTGTGTGTGTGTACTGAAAAGGTTACGGTTTGTGAACACAGGAGAAACAATGCGTGTTCTTTTATGAAAGCCTAAAAACCTATACGCCATTATAAATGTCATGTCACTGGCTAAAAAGCTTATCATTTGTCACTATAATAGCTTGCCATTGGCTGGCTGAGTACTAGGAAGAAATTATGCTCTCCATGTCAAGTAGTTGCTTACCCATAGCAGGTCCCATTGGCTACGCTGAGGGACTGCTTGGCCAGTACTAGTCAGAAAGCCCTGCAGGAGGGCTCATCTTGTTCCAGATAGTATATGGAAACTAGAGACAGTTATGCACACAATGCAACAGCGAAACAGTCAACAATGACAATTCCTCCAGAGAATTGCTTAGTAAACCATGAACATTCTATCAGGACTAAAAATTACTATGGATTTTGTTTGCTGGACCCTTGCCGTGATAAGGGTGCTGACTTTACTGTTTGTGGATATACAAAACACAGAAGGTGTGGACCGCTCAAGCCTGTTTTGTCTCCCCATATTTACAGAATGAGGAACTGCTGTTGCTAAAATGTTGGCATTGTTGTTAAGACATTGGCATCGTAAGCAACAATTTTACGACACTTTGACAGTACAGTTGGAAAATGGCCACAGCCTGGAGGGCATTTTCCACAAAGTGCAAATCATGTACTAACTATGCAGTAAAAAACCCCCCCAAAAAAACACAGTATGCGAGTACACAGGACACAGGATGCAGTAGACAGGGCTCTGGCTCGGGCAGAGCCCAGGGCTGTGTCCGAATCAGCCTCCTAACTACTGTTCTCATAGTATGTACTGTCTACTAAGCATTGTGAGTACTGTTTTCTGCCTACAGAACTGCATACTTTTTTAGTATGGGCAGTATGCAAAAAATATCACCGGACTGTTCTAACCACACTGTGGGAGTGTCATAAATTGTCCCCCAGCTGTGTAATTCACACTCTGATGCAGTCAGTGGTGACAATGAGCCATTTCAAAGCTATTCTGTAAACTGATAGGTCAGTTTTACAAATGCACTATAAAAAGTAAGCAAACCACATACATACAAATGCAGTCCTGGCATCAGTGGTATTTAAGTTTTCCTCAGCCATCTGTGTTTGTTTGTTGATGGAATATGATCCATCAACAAGGCTGCATATTTAAAGGACCTAAATGTTCATTTACTGCCTAGTGTGTTAATGGTATGCTTGAATATGCCTGAATTAACGAAAAACATGGAATTAGGTATTTCATAGCCAGTCTAAGAGAGGCCAGAAAATTATTTTTTATTTTATTTTGTTATTGCAGTTCATTATTTTTCCTGGATCCGACGAGGGAGATAGGAGAAGATTTTGTTCCTTATTTTTTGTTTATGACAAAGGTTTATCAAGACAAGACATTACCCGATTTAAAAAAATAATAACATTTAATCGCATCTTTGTACCTATTTCCTATGATGCATGCAGCCTGGGACTGTTCCACTCAATGAAAGAAGTGGCACAAGTGTCCTGTGTCAGCAACAGGCCTACTACACATGAGCACAGCTTCTCAAAGCACCAACAAGTGACAAATAAATATATTTCTGTTTCCTCCAAACTAGTGTCTGAATCTTCCGAATTCAGAACATATGTACAAATCACAATTTACCACATGGTGGTGCTGTTATACGCCATTTCACGTTTTTGCTAATAATTGCCAAACCAACTTATCTAGAAGGAAAAAAACTTCCTGATCTTTTTCCAACATTTTTTTTTATTATTATTTAGTTATTTTGTACTACTCCCATAAATTTCATCCGATCTTCACCAAATTTTTGCTCACATAATGTCAAGAGTATCTTGAAAATGTCTTTTTAACAGCGTTTTGTTTTTCCAAACTGTTCTCCTCTAAATGGGTTATTATCTTTTGGGTGGGACACTGCTGAACATTAAGCAGCATAACTCTTGGCTGCAATGTCCTATCATCAGGAAACTTTACACCCGTCATCATGCCCGAACTCTGATGTGTTGTAAATTCCACCAATAGGTGGTGCTATAACAAACAACTTCGCTTTATTAGTCCTGAACTATATGCTTTAGAATCCTTGGCTCAAGGCACATCAACACATATCACCCTCCTGTGATAAACCCCCATTCTGCCATTTTGTATTTTTCTAAAACCCCTTTTTTTTGGCTTGCCAGTCCAGATTCTGCAAGGAAAAAAAGAAACATTTCCATGCTCTCTCCAAACTGATTGATAAGTCATCCAAATTCAGGTCCTTATTTAATATTTGTATAATAGCAAGAGTGGATTGCATACAACTACAAAGAGCATAATAAATAACTGATATACTGCTGGTAAATGATCTTTGAAACCTTTTGTATCAACAATCGGATGACTGATAAATTGTATATTAGTGGGGACTCCCACTGCCTGTAAAACTGATTTTAGTTGTAAAAACAGAAAAAAAATATTTGATGAAATTATGTTTCACAAATATCTTGAACAATTAATTGGCCTTTATCATCCATTTTATCTCCCAAAGCCTTGCACCACTGTGATACAGAAGGTTGTTTTCCAGACTGCAACGATATGTTATAAAATAATGGCTTATAATGCTTGTTTTCAAATTTATAGATTTTCCCCAGTTTCTGCCATATTGAGATAACTTTGGCCTGCAATTGAACCATATTGCAATCTACACTGTTGTTTAGATAGGGTTGTATATATAATTTGGTCAAAAAGAATCTGAGCAACTAAGTTCATTTCCAACTCTGAAAGCTAAAAAATATGTCTTAAAATCAGAAACTGCCAAATTATCTGCCAGCCTTTTTTACTTTTCAGCATAAAAAATTGAACTTTGGGGCGTTTCCCTTTCCAAATGAAATGTTTCATAATACTATTCAGTCTTTCCCAATATTTAGGAGGTGGAGGAAGAGTTAATACTGAGTATCTTCTCTGACTGCGGGACCTGTACTGCAGCGATCTTTACCTCCTGCTTGTTTCTGGGATGGTTGCCTTAAGTCTTAAGCTTTCTCTTCAGCATGTGAAACACATGTTCAATTAGATTCAGACCAAGTGACTGACTGGGCCAGTCATGAGTTTTCCCGCTTTTGGCTTTGAAAAACTCCTCTGTTGCTTTAGCAGTATGTTTGGGATAATTGTCTTGCTGTTGAATAAAGCGCCGTCCAATGAGTTTGAATGCATTTGGTTGAACTTGAGCAGATAAAACACTTCTATACACTTCAAAATTCATTCTGCTGCTGCTATCATTATCACCATCACTGAAGGCAAGTGAGCCAGTAACTACAGCAGCCATACATGCTCAAGCCATGTATCACAGATGAGGGGGTGGGGTGCTTAGTATAGTCTGGAGTGGGTTTATTTCAAAATGCTGTAGTAATATTTCATCCAGATCATTTCAGATGTTCCTGGACTCTCATATACAATGATAGAATGTTGAGGCAATTAGGTTTTTGGGAGAAAAATCTTTGTGCGACACTTGGATACCTTGCACTTTAAAATACACGCAAAGTGTACATAGCTTACGCAGTAAAATGCCCAGTGTCAGTTCAACTCTACCAGAGTAGCCTACACCAATTAGGGCCATACTATCCATACTATGTAAGTGTTGATTTAACACTGAACATTTTACTGTGTACATAAATAAATAAGTAAATAAATAAATAAATAAATAAATATTTCGTCACATTCCTACCATTGTTCAATTGCTCATTTGAACTGTAGCTCAGGTTTGGAAGCTTTTGCAAACGCACAAGGAAGACTGCGAAAGCATAGCCTACAATTCTATAACGCAAGCAGTGTAAAGTGGGCGAGTATTGTAGAATGGGGGCCGCGAACCGGGAGGCAACTTCAGCGTTGCTCAAGCAGCTTACATTAGTTAACTCCATCCAGACGAAATGCCTAAATAACCGACTGCATAACTGAACAAACAGCGCTTTCATATCAAATTGTCAAATTGAAATAAACAAAACATTCCTCGCACCTATGTTATGTGTTCATTTATTCATACGTGGAAAGCATTCATAACGCTACCAGAATAGTACAATGAGGCAGGGATGTCTGGGTTCATTTAAAACGCAAACGCATTATTGATGCGCAGCACCGAATGTCTCGACACGCCCTCTATATAACCTAACCTGGTGGAAACAGTGCAGACCACGAAACTGCCACGAGACCAGAAGCAATGGAAAGTAAGTATAAAAAGTTTTTACTCATTGTACATAAGGGTTATTTTGAATTCCGTTGATGTTAAAGTTGTTGGTGAAAAATGATCAAGTTTGTTATCACCATTTGCAAAAACTACAGAAATTATCCGAAATAATTTTCAATGCGAGCTCAGATGAATAATAACCGAATAATAACGTTTTAAAACATTAAGAAGAATAAATGTTTTAACTAATGTGTGTGGACTGTCAATCTATCTAGCTATCTATAATTGCTTCAATATCTACATGATGAATCCAAAATGTATAATATATATATATGTTATAATGTTATTTAAGGGCATTTTATTTAATGCCCTTAAATAAAATCTGAGAATCTGAACTTTAATCATATGTGAATTGTTTGATTGATTACAAATGTAAAACTGTGGGGTACAGAGCCAAATCAATAAAAAATGTCTTTGTCCCAATCATTATGGTCATCACTGTGTGTGTGTGTGTGCATGTGTGTGTGTGTGCGTGTGTGTGGTTATTTATCATGTAAAATTTGCATGTCCAATATAATTATGCAGACATTGTTCAGTAGCTTATGGCAGCTGTATTATTGCAACGGAAAGTTGTTAGACATGCAAGATTATGCTTTAGGTTCCAGCAGCATAATTATTGCATTACTATGTGACACACAGAAGGGTTAGCAATAATGTGATGGGACAGACAGAATGATAATCCCATTTAGACTGTGTGTAATTGTAGTCCACAGACATGCAGAACACCTGAAGTTTTTGTTTGTAGTGCTGATGGTGATTATGTCCAGCCTGGTAAGTATCGAATGCACTCGGACCAATTTATTGATAAAACTGTACACTTTAGCACAATTTCATTTTTTGATAAAAAGGTAGTGAGCACACGGCGAATTAAGAAATTAATAAAACTGGCTGGAAAATAAATGATAGGATTTCAAGAAACAACAAAGTCCTGAGAGCCACCACCAAATAGACAGGCAAACGGCTCCATATCAATGGCTGGGAGGAGTAAATGCTATAGCTCAACTGTAGCTTTCATTTGCCACGAGGGAAAACAGATCAATGGAATTCGTAGCCCAACAGCCCAAAAAAGTCAGGAGGGTGAAAGTGGGTTCACTCCACCTGTAGACAACCCATTCCATTGTTCATTCAAATTTGATGATTTACATCAAGGCTTTTTACATGAACACAAAGTAGCCTACTGCTTCATGTGCCTTTGCCCCTTCCCCGTTTTCTTTTTACCTTATATCCCTTTTGAATGTGTACATACTTGCATTAGTTTGCTTGGTTTACTATGATTATTATTACTACTACCACTTATTTATTTATTTATTTATTTATTTATTTATTTATTTATTACTGTTCTGGACACTTTTTGTACACCAAGCTCAGACCTCCTACAGTTTTTAGATTATTTAGACATATATCAAAACGTTAAGCTTTTTGGTTGCTTTAAGTTGCTTGTATTCGACTTTTTGGTGTCTTTTATAACTTTTGAGATTATTGTTTTATCCCCCATTTGAATGGAATGTTCCTCTTATAGGAAACTATGGAAACTTGCTTTCTGAAACAAAAACTTGACAGAATTACCAACAGGAACTGAGGAGAGTAATACTTGGGCGGGGCTTGACAAAGGGACATTGGGCCTCAGAATTCTGATGTGACACAGAGCAAAACCATTACCCATATATGGATTTCCAGATCAAAGGGTAATTTCTCAATGGAGAAAATAAATGGGAGTTTCACATAACCGTCCCTGTCACAGTCTGTGATTTAAACTGTCGTTTAAAACTTGGATGTTTAAATCCGCATACTTTTTTCTCATAAAAGACACTGGATTCACTGAATTCTGATGCCACTTTCCAACCGATATAATTAGTTTTCTAACAGCAAGCTAACACTGCTACAAATGTTATTTACCTCACAGCTAGCCTGGCAGCTTTTCAAGCTGGTCAAAGCTACCATTAGCCAGACAACAAATTTAAAGAAAGTACTCAAATAACATAAGGAAATTACTAACAAGAGCAGCAACAATAACAACAATAGATATATTTACAGCGATATATACAACTGCACAAAATAAAAAATATATACATAAGCTATTATACTTACGGGTCACAACAAATGGCTTAGCCATGTGAATGGTTGCTGGAAATACATCCATGAGTGTGATGTCATAACTGTGTGATGAGCCGTTAGCAATTTGTTTTTGTTTTTATTTACACAGAATTTTTTAGGTTAAACAAATTGGTGAAAACCATTATTTTTCATGTACAATTAAACATCTAAATGTCAAAAAATATTTTGAAGAAATTAGGAAAACGGTATTAATTTCTCCCATAGGCAGTCTAATTTTTGGATCCAGAAGTCTCAAAAATGCTAACGAACTAGAAAGGAATGACGATATGACTTCTGAGGCCCATTGCCTTGCATTTTACAAACAGCACCTTAACGCACCTCTCTGATTGGCTGTTATGAATACCTGGCAACTGCCTAGTAATAACCTAGCAACCAGCTAGAAAGACCATACCAATGACTAGAGGAACACCTTAGCAGCCACCGAGTAGGACCCTGTCAACCACCTAGTAACACCTTAGTAAATACCTAGTAAAACCATAGCAACCGCTTAGTACACATGTAAGACTTTGGAAACCACTTAGTCCACCCTAGCAACCACCTAGTAAGACCCGAGAAATCACTTAGTGAAACCCTAGCAACCACCTTTTAGTACACTAGTAACCACTTAGTATACCTTAGCAACAACCTAGAAAAGACCTAGGCAACCACATAGTAAGACCCTGGCAGCTACCTAGTCCACCCTAATAACCACCTAGTAAGACCCTAGCAGCATGTAGTATGCCTTCGCATCCACCAATTAAGACCCTAGAAGCCTTATTCCCCCCTAGGAACCACTGAACAAGGCTATAACAACCACATTTTATACCTTAGTAACCACCTATTAAGACCCTGGCAACCACTTCAGATGCCTAATGACCCACCCAGTAACATCCTGTCAATCCTAGTAACTACAAAGTAAGACTCTAGCAACTAGTTAGTTTATCTTAGCATCAATGCAGTAGACCCTGGCACCCACCTAGTACCACACTAGCAACCACCTATTAAGATATTTGCAACCACCTAGTAAGACTCTAACAATCACCTAGTAACAACTTGTCAACCATGTAGTCCATCCAAGTGAGACCATAACAACTACTTTGTGTACTTTAGCAACAGTCAGGTAAGACCCTGTCAACCACTTAGTACCATCCAAGCAACCACCTAGTAAGACCTAAGCAATCACCTAGTAACACCTTAGCAAGCACATAGCAGCCATGTAGTAACACCCTATAACCCACCTAGCAACCACCTCTAACATCAAAGTAGCAACCTAGACAGACTGTAGCAACCACCGAGTAAGACCAAAGCAATAACTTTGCAACCATCTACAGTAGAAACACCCTTGCAACCACTTATTAAGCCCCCTAGCAACTACATATTAACACCTTAGCAATCACTTAGTAACACCCTAGCAGCCACCCAATAGCACTCTAGGACCCACGTAGTAAGACCCTAGCAGCCATGTAGTATACATTTGCAACCACCTAGCAATGCACTAGCAATACCCTAATGCACTATAGATACTACATACTATTGCTATCATAGCACAGCTAGCAATTCATACTCTTTAACCTTAGTGAATAAACTCACATTAGTTGTAGAATAATTGTTTAGTGAGAATTATTTCCCAATTTGCTCCTGAGGCATGCCTGCTAATTCAGTGTTTATTTCCACGAAGAAAGTAATTTTCATGGAAAGTGTCTCAATTGAATATATTGACCATAAATGTGACTAAAGTGCTTCACAATCATGACAATGATTTGATGAAAATATTACAACAAATAAGCTGCAAGCTCACATCATGGTAGAATCATTGATAAGCTGTTCAGTAATATTACACATTATGACACAGGCTTATAAGACATCAGGAAACCCCTGGTGTGTGATAATGTGCAGATGACAGTGACTATTGTTCCACCACACATTTATTAAAGGAAATGAGTGCAAAATAAGGCTCAGCAAGTCCCCTCAGATCTTAATCTAAACAATCCTGGGACCTACCTAAGCAGCTTACAAGAGTCAGACTCAAAGTTAAGGACAACTTTTGATTGAATCCTGGCTTTAGATTTTGGGGAAGGTGCTTCTGGCCTAGTATGTTTTCCTCATTACAGTGAGTAAAAACATTCTTGTATCTTGAAATAGCTCCAGAGAAGAGTGATATAAATGTGTATAACACTATTTTCTCATGTCTCCATTTGATTTCCACCCATCACTTTTGTCTTACTAATAGGGCATACAGTTTTGGATGAAGAATGATAGGCAGTCAAACACATTGCTCCTATCTCCTGCCTCACACCACAACCACACAAGTTCTGATGACTTGCACGTCCCTCTCATGACCAAGCCCATGGCTGATATTGGTATCGCCCCACAAGAGTGGCACCAGATCCTAGACATGATCCGCTGGCCTGGTCCAGACAAACAAATTAAAGACCTGTCTGCAAGCACGGATCCATCCAGCTCATATTTTTACATTCCTGGGCAGCGGAAGAGCTACCAGGTAGGGGAAGAACTGTGTGTCACAGTGGTGGCCAGAGATTTCCACCAGAATCTGAAGCCATATGGAGGTGACTTCTTCCAGGCCAAGCTTTACTCAACAAAACTAAAGGTATTCTGTGTTTATTCAATGCTGGCTATGTGGTTACAGTATTATCTAACTTTTGTGTCAGTCTTCTTTGTGTATTCCTTTTTCCATCTGTACCTTTGATGTTGTATAACCTACTATGAAAACATTTCATATATATAAGGCAGGCAAACACCTTCACTGAATGTCAAGCATTTTTGTTGAATGATGTCTTCTGCTGTTTATTTGTTGGTCCAGGCTAGTGTGTTTGGGGAGGTGACAGACTTACACAATGGGTCCTACTCACTGTGCTTCCTACTGCCATGGCCTGGGGAGGCTTGGGTAGCTGTACGTCTGATCCACTCCAGCGAGGCTGTGCAGGTCCTGAAGCACAGCCGGAAATATCACTCAGACCGCGTCTATTTCAGAGGCATATTCATGGGGACAGATGCCAAAGGGACAAAGTTTATAGAGGCGATGGAGTGCAATCCAAAGTGGGACGGGGCTGGTCTGGAACGCATGCAGACGGGCAACTGCTGCTGTGAGTATCCGGACCCAGGAACAGGGGAGGTGTGGCTGTGCAAGAAGCCCAAATCTCTGTCCTGTGATGCCCTGGTCAACCATCAGATGGGGGGCTACAGAAACATCCTCCGGCCTGACGAAGAAAAATTCCTGGCCACGTGAGAAAAAGTGGGGGTTTGAGGGTGGGGGTACAATATTAAATAGTTAAAACAAGAAGGTAGAATTTGGGTGATTAATTGTGACTATTGTAAATATTGTGAATATTTATGAATAATTGGGAATTTTTCACTCTCTCATAAATTTGATGTCATTCCACAGGAAATATACTGATAGATGGATCAAAGGGAAGAACAGAAAAATTATGATTCTTCCCTCCAATACAACTGTTGGTCTGTATGGGTTCTTATAGATTCATCTTCCGATACTGCTGTGTGTAAATTTACACACATTGAGCTAGACTAACTTACTTCAGACTTTGAGGTGTATTCTTCCATGTATCTGTTTCAGGTGCATCTGTAAAATGCAGACCTGGGCTGCAAATCCCCGTTCCAGCTGGATTCTACATGAGGGATGTGTGGACCTCACTGGTCTGTGCCACAGGTCATTTTAATGCTCCCAAAATAACCCAGTGCCTGAAGGACAGAGAGCTTTTCATGATGGGAGACTCCACCATGAGACAGTGGTACCATTATATGGGAAATTCTGTGCCCAGTAAGTCATCCTTTTTCTTGCTTTTTTGTAGGATAAAAATGTATGTTGGTTAACACCGATTATTCTTAATTAATATTTTGATGTTGTAAATGGATCATACAGTCATATGCGTCTAAGCCATTTATATGAATATCATTCGTTTTTATGGCTTCAACAGCTTGACAGAATACTCAAATCTGAATGGTCTAAAGGTGTGCATTAATTTTCAATAACGGGACAGCTTGGGCCTTTTAACAGTTCTAAAGTCAATGCGCTACAAAATCCAACATTCTAAAGCAGTTAAACAGCAACATTCTTCTTTTGTGTTTGAATTTCCGCCGTAAATTAAAGTGGCTCGATTACCTCTATGCTACAAATTCTGTTGAGATCATTACATCGCACGCGCCAGATCCAGAATTGAATTCCCTTTCTTAGGCTTACTGACATACGTTGCCAAAAAAGGTCATTTATAATACCTAAAAATTCTTCCTCACTATTTCCATGTCCTTTCATCAATTCCCAATTAATAGCAGGGTAATTGAAGATATCCATAATAATAGTTTCATCTTCCTGACAACCTTGTTTTATGTTTCCAAAGAGCATTGAATTCACACTACTGTCTGAAGCTGGCGGCCGGTAACACACGCCTACCGAAAGGCCCTTTTCATGTTTCCCTATGAGCTTAATCCAAATATCCTCATTAAGCATGAGCTGGTCAATTTGTGCCTATAGCTTCAACTAATTTCTTTAATTAGGAGCACAGTGATTTAGATGGTAATTCAAGTTTAAATAATTTTAACTGTAGATAAACTGGTTTAGGGCGGCATGGTGGTGCAGTGGGTATCACTGTTGCCCCGCAACAAGAAGTTCCTTGGTTGGAGTCCCAACTGGCGGGGAGAGCACGGAAACTCCTGTGTAGAGTTTCCGTGTTCTCCCCGCATCTGTGTGGGTTTCCTCCCACAGTCCAAAGACATGCAGGTTAGGTGAATTGGAGAGTCTAAATTGCCCGTAGCTATGAGTGTGTGTGTGTGCCCTGTGATGGACTGGTGAACTGTCCAGGGTGTATTCCTGCCTCTCACCCAAAGCATGCTGGGATAGGCTCCAACACACCCTGACTAGGAATAAGCAGGTGTAGATAATAGATGGATGGATGGATGGATGGATGGACACACTGACCCAGATAAACTGGCTGTATAAACTGGTGTGTCTGCTTATGAGGCTTCATGACCTCATAATTGCTTAATTTGATTAGTCCTGTATGTTATATTTAACAGTTGATATGCCTTCATTATCCCTTGATGCAGGGGTGTCAAACGGAATCCCTAGGGGGCCGCAGTGTCTACAGGATTTTGTGGTTTCCTTCCAATTGATCAGCAGCCAATTAAGGTCTCGAGAACAAGGCAATCAATAACTTAAATGAAACATTTGTGCCAAAAACACCCCAAAAACCAGCAGACACTTTGATGAGTTATTAGGCACCAAGCTGTCTGAAATTACTTTGTCTAACTCTGATACATCCCTGATACGCTTTGATTCATATAATGGCTACAAGCTTCAACAAGCGCTCACTGTAACAAACCACAAATAGCACTAACTTTTCCACTCTCCCCAGGCATAAAATACATGGATCTCCACTCCTCTGAACAGGCAGGCCCTCTCTTGGCAGTGGATGTGACAAATAACATACTCTTGCACTGGAGGGCTCATGGCACACCACTGCGTTCCCGAACATCCCCAATAGCCAATTTGCACTACATCAGCAATGAGATTGACGGTATAGCAGGCGGTCCGCGCAAGGTCATCGTCTTCACCATCTGGGCCCACTTCACTAGTTTCCCGCTTAAATATTACATCCGCCGTGTGGCAAGGATTCGCCAAGCTGTTATTGCACTGCTGAAGCGCGCACCTGACACGATTGTCGTCATCAAGTCTGCCAACACCGGCTCCAAGGTATTGTGCAATAATAAGAGTTTGTTGGCTGAACTGAAGCCAACTGGCAGTTGGTAAGCTGAAAAGTGACAGGGTGGAAAATCTCCCTTTTAACTGATCATTTTAACTTTTAACTCATTTTCATTCATTAATCTTAATTAAAAAGTGTGGCAACAATCTGAATAATTGCCAACTACTTTCTTCACATTATGTTAGGGAGATTAAAGCTATAAATTCAGTTTAGACAAAAAAGTTTTAATCATTAATGAAAAATCACTCTGTTAAGTACTGCATTAGCTTTAAACACAACCTGCAATTAAGGCTATATAACAAATCCTGCACTTTAAGCTCATTTATTTACAAAATATGCATATTGCAGATCTTTGCCATGAATAGCCTATTCTCCGAGTGTGGGTGCAGAGAATGAAGAATACATACAATGAACTCCATACCATTTGGGATAAAGACATATTTCTTTTTTATTTGGCTCTGTACTGCACAATTTTAGATTTGTAATCAAACACATGTGGTTAAAGTGCACATTAAAAACATTAAGAACTTTTTAATGCATACTAATTGAGGAGAACTTCCTATATGATGAATTTCAAAGGAAATACTCCACCCAGTCTATTTTCTGCTCAGCAACTGTGTAGCCTGTGTGATTTGCTTAGGATCTATCCATATGCCTTTGTCTTTACTATAGCTCATCAATTGTGAGTAACTACAGGTAGTGAACAAGAAATGCGAGCACAGAACAATTCCAACCCTGGGTTTTGGTGGTTACATCATGGTGTTTAAAGGCAATTTAAGGCATTTAAAGGCAAGTTTGATGTTAATATTTGCTGATTAGTTGTAAGTAATTGCCTTCATCCTCTGTTTCTGCTTCCTGCTGAGCAGGTTTTCTTTCAAGATGTGATTTCCCCCGTCCACAGATCACAAGTAATATCCCAGTGGTTTGAGCTGCATAACAGTGATGTTAAGTAAACAACATGGCCTCTTCAGTCAAAAGATCTAGATGCAAACGAGCATCCATATAGTATTCTGGGAAAAAAACACTGTTGAAATATAATCATTCTGTCCAAAATGTGTTTGCCGAACAAAACGTAGCTCCATCATGCTTCAACCAACCGAACAAAACAGGAAAAAAGAAATGTGCACTCCCTAATATAGACTCTCAAAATGAAAATTGTATCTTACCAGCAAAACTCTAAAAGGACTAAGAGGTCTCCCTGACAAAGACATAGGGATGCCCTGTGCCCTACGACAGAGTTAGTTCTTTTGAAGGTTTCTTGGTGCGGTACATTTTTCACTAAATTTGCATTTCCATTTTTTTTTCACTACCTATGGTTGTATTTTACCTTTCAAGTGATTTTCTATTCATTATTCTACGCTTAAAATGTGTGCTGTATTCAGTGAAATTGTGAGTAGCATATTATTAATACATCTCTCCTGCTTTGACAGAATGTGTTTGGCAGTGACTGGCTTGCCTTACAGTTGGACACAATATTGAGGGCTATCTTCCAAGGAATTAATGTGGCATTCATAGATGTTTGGCAAATGACCTCCTGCCACTACAGTAAAGATGCTATCCACCACAACCCAACTGTCATTCGGAATGAGATCAACCTTTTGCTTTCATTCATCTGCCCTGTCTGAATGCCCACTTCCCTTTGACCCCACTGGTTCTGTCTCACAGTATGATGCTGTTTGTGACATCAGACTGTTCCAAGATTGAATATAGTGAGCCCTGGTTTTGGGCCCCAGCAGTTTGCACAGGCTCCCTTTAATTTAATGAACTGGTTCAGCTTCAGGTTTCTGTTGTCTTAACTTAGGAAGTAAGTATTACCTGTCCATAGGGAGCTACAAAATCTGTTGGGCTGCAGCCATTTTGAACTTTCAGTTGACTTACGTGGACACTGAAGTAAGAGAAGAGGATCAACAATATGAGGCGAACTGTGGTGGTGTTGGGGTAATTCGGGGAGGGATATCAGTCTGTGTATCCTTGAGATGGATCTATGAGAGTGGGGAAAATAATAGATGGGAAAGGACAGGTATGGGGAAGTAACAGAAATGAAACAAGTCCTTTGGAACAACTTTGGCCAACAGCAGGGAATGATGTTGGTCAACAAAGATACTTGTTCTATTTTCCATTCACACATGTATTTGTACAACCTTTGTGTTATTGATTTAGAGCATTTCAATTTATAAGGTTTAATTATTTCTTTGGAGTACATGTATGTGATTATCCATTGTTCATTATTAATAATAATTAATACAGTAAATTCAGTGAATTAAGACTGTTATTATTATAAAGGATTAGAAATAATGTAATAAAGGCTCAGGTACTGCTCTACAAAACATAATTTGAACATGTCAAGGCCCTCAGTTCTGCTTTAAAAACAAAAAAGACTAACAGACAGAATGTTCCATCTGCTTGGGGTGTGTGCTTGCTAGAGGGGCAGCTGATTGTGCCTTTAATGATAAATGATTTTGCATAGCTACGAATAAGATAATGAAAACTTGTTTTATTTCTACTCTTTTAAAGGTCAGTGTTCTGTAAATTTCCACTGCTAATAGTCTGCCCCCTTAAGAGTGGAATTTAACTGATGTAATCATATGTGTTCAATGCATTTACCTTGTCAAAGACAATAAAGTGCTTTAATTGTCTAAGAATCATCACTCCGATCTGCTGGTTGCTTTTACATGTGAATTTGCTGCCTAAACCTACGTACTGTAGGACTACAGCAGGCTGGACAGGATATCAGTCTTGCACTGATTGGGACCAGACAACACCACACTGTGCAGTCTAACAGGAGTTAAGGGACCTTATTCAAAGATCCCTGATTGTGGCATCGGGCTGTTCCTTGGCAGAGGGAGGTGAGTTTTTGGACTGGGTGTCCAGTGAAAGGACTAAGTTGTTGTGTCTGTTATATCGGTCTGAGAAAGATATTCCTCTGACCTTGCACATTTTGTCTGTGAAAGAGAATATCTTATCTGTAGCATTGCACCAGAGGTATCTGTGGAGACCTTGATAAATGTCTGTTCAGTAATGACCAGGATCTCCAGTATCTGTTTGTTTGTCAAATGTCTGTTATTGAATGTGTGTTTTTGAATATTTCTAGCTGTTATCAGTCTACAATCAGACTGCAGAACAGAGGACATGTGTTTTTAAATTTTTTCTTTAAAATTCTTAATTTTTATCCTTTTGTTAACTATATTAGTTGATGGTCCCATTAGTAAATGTCATTATCCCACCAATTTTAGAAGGGAATTAGAGGGTAAAAATCTGAATTAAATAATTAAATATAGGGGAAACACTCAACCCCTGAATCTCCACCAGAGGGCACCTGTTCGCACATTATGATCCATGAACATGTCATTATCTAAAGACATTGAATTATTATATCACCATGATCCCAACTTCCAGTTTCCTGAGGAGGGATTTTTCGATCGAGATAAAGTAGTACACCCAAGGAGACTACTCGGGAAGTAGAATTACAGGACGTGGCAGAGGCCTTGTCATGTAGTCAGTGGCCTTGATTATGGCACTTGTCTTTATTGTAAGGAAGAAGGGCATTGCAAAGATTACTGCCCACACCGTGCGGGAGCCAGACAGACTAAGTAGGAGTGCCAAAGTGACAAATTTGACCATTTTCCCAATATCCGTTAGTTCCAATGGACCAGTCAGGTCCCCACGGAGATGTAAAAATGCAAGGGAAAACCGTTCCTACGCTTGTTGACACAGGGGCTGCAGTATCTTGCGCAATAATGGATGAAGTACGACCACTACCACTGACAGGCAAATCTGTTCCTGCTACTGGAATAGCAGGAACACCAAGCTATCATAAAGAAACAAAACCAGTAACATGCTCAGTAGGCCCCTCTAACAACACAGCACCAATACTTTTTGACACATGGTGGGAAAAGAAACTTATTGGGGACAGATTTGTTATGTAAACTAAAAGCTATAATATGCTGTACACTTGACGGTATTTTTTTCTCTCAGTTCCGGAAGAAACTGTGAGTGCAGCCCAGTGCTGGGCCGACACCCCCACAGACCCCAATGGGGAAATGCACCTGTCCTCAGTTCCCCCTACTCTTCGATCCACACACCCATATGATATAGGGAATATACAAAGTAGAACACCAGTTAGAATTACAAGAATCCTTTACACCCTCCCAGAGATACTGGGCAGGTGTGTGTGTGTGTGTGTGTGTGTGTGTGTCGGTACCAAGGACAACCACCTCATTAGGTACAACAAGTAAAGCTTTTCTGCATATTTGCTTTTTGCTGAAGGTCAGTAGGATTTGAGGATAGGTCACAGCCTGTGATATATTAGATTCACACGATTGCTCAGCTTTCCCTGCTTGGATGGAAGCATAGCAACCAATGTTGAATAGGACAGAATAAACCATTTTATATAACCTGTAAAATAAAATGTAATTATGTCAACGCTGATACAAGCATGTTAACCCTTCAAGCCCTACTCTTTTTAGATCACAAGATAATTAGCTCATGTTTGTTTTATGGATAGCTATCTCCTGTTAACTGTGATTCCCTTACCATGTCAGATAGCCGCGATAAAGTGTAAAACAAAACGCAAAAAAGACACTGATACAGTCACATGAGGCCAAGCCTGCGCCAAGGCTGCTGCAAAGCCAGTTGCCTCACAACCTCCTCCACTGTCTGCACAGTTTCCCAGTTTTAGACGATTCGGTGAAACCTAACCGATGATTCGATGATTGGCGATGATTTCAAATTTAATTCAAATTGCTTGTGGCATCAACGATGTAGCCATCTGGTTGCGATGGCCACTATCCTCTTATCTTATCTTGCATCACGGTATCTTGTATTACAGTTCATCGATTTTCTGAAAGTAAGAACGGTCAAATTGACCGCTGTGGTGTTTCTACAGTTAACTACTTTTTAACTGGGCTACTGTAGCTACCTTGCAAACACCGTGTTTTAAAATTAGCTAAGCCTGATAGCTAAGCCTATAGATCGTCAGCTGACATACAAACAGTTCTTTTTTTGTAATACATGGTAAAGAAAAAATGACTGAATCCAAACCAATGTGTTTGATTGATTGATTTATTTATTGAGTTATGTCGTGCATCATAAAAACGCCCAGCCTGCATGGGCTTATAAGACACCATTATTTTCAGAAAAGCAAATCAAAGATACACACAATCCAAGAGGCACTGACATAAAATATAAATAGCAAAAACGATAATACAGGAAACAAAGTTCTCTCATTATAAAATACCATAAGGAAAATAACAAAGGACTATTCTAAGGCTTGTCTCAATGCAGGCATGACTGAGCGCACAAAGAAGGCACCCACCCACGCCCACACCAGAACTGCTTGTTTGACTGCAAGCCTAATTGCACGACCAATACACGTACACACATCGACACACACCCATTTCTGCTTGAGTACGTGTAACTCAAAACCATAGCTAGAAGGCCTCTCCTCTTTCCATAATTCAGTTCATCCTGAACTGTCACAACCTGCACGCACGCGCACACACCCACACACACACTCTCACTGTTCAGCCTGGGGGGGGGATACACCCACCAGTGACAAAAACACAGACATCTACTTTTTTATTTTACATATAACTGTGCTTGCTTTTTCTTCCAGGCCTTTGCAATAAAGCTGGCCGTCTAAAATATTTCATTTTTAACAAACCATTGTAATTTCTCACCACCATCAGTCCAGAGTAATTCAGGTTTTTGTTTTTGCAACGGCGCCCTCAGGTCATCATACAATGCACAATAAAACAAAGTGAAATTTATTTCCAACATCTATTCAATCACACATAGTGCATACCCTATTTTCTTCAGACACAGCAGTATATCTGCCGAATTCAATGGCACATGGCAGGATACCAGTTCACAGCTGAGCACACAGAGACCTCTGGCTTCTAGATAGAGAGGAGTAAATATAGGCCTCAGGACCACAGGATTGCTTCATCGGAGGAACATATGATCTAAGTTTTGGTTTAGTCCACATGCCACAGAAAAAGCTTATTTAACCATGTTAGCATTGCAGCAGAGCCTGTTCCTAAAGATATACACCAGATCAGCCTCCATAAAAACAAGAGTACAGCGCTTTTGTCCCGGAGTGGTTGTGCGCTAAATCCAAATTGAAAACCTTTTTTTTGTTATCGTGCTCTCTGGAATATTAATAAGGCGATTCCAAAGCGGAACCACCTTCCCGTTTTGCCGGATCTCCAGTGGCTCCCATCCCACGTCTCCTTGGATTGCAACAGAGGGGGAAAATATGTGTACCCCAATGTGTATGTGTGTACCCCAAGAAACAGCAATAGCTCTTTCGGCCTTTTTGTAACCCCATACGCCAGCTGCATAGTTGAATGTGGGACAAACACAAGAATCATATAGCTGAGAGTATGTGGAATATCCAAGGTCTGCCACCAACACGTTTGCCACCTGCCCAAATGGAGTCATTGTTTCTAATGAGGTGACTGTGGCCCTGTCATTCTTCTGTAATTAGGCAGAGGTGTTATCAGAAAGGTTAAGCGATAGGGTTTATTTCTGTAGAGTCTGGCACTTACACACTACAAGGTAGACAAGCCTGACTGAAGTCTGTGGGCAGTCCCCGCTTCTTATAATTGAAACGTCCAAGTACATGATTGGTTTTAATAATTACATGCATAATTCTAAATCTGATTGGCACATGGTTAATACATAAGCATATAGTGACATTTTACAAAGTAAAAGGTGGGTTATGTCTGATCATATATCATTAATACTGAATAAGCGCACACCGACCTCTAATGTTCAACATTACAAAGACAGGCTCGAAATCAGAAATCATTATTTGGTCTTTATCTAACATGTTTTGAGAGTCCAAGGGAACATGGCGTCAGACATGGTTTCTCCCCAGTATGGCAAGGGGGAGGATAAGGAAATATGATGTGTAAATATAGGGGGGGAGGGGATTGCAATCACAGACGGGGGGTTGGGTGGGGCTGTTGGGGAGAGGAGTAAATGTGCAGTCACCCTCTCAGAGGGGCTCAGCTCCCCTGTGGCTCCCATTTAAAGTGTATAAGAGAGAACAAAACACACATACACACACACACACACACACACCCAAATATGCAATATTTTCTAACTGCTCATTATCCTCTGGAAGTTTGGTGCCTGGAGCCAGAGGCCTGCATGATAGACCAGTGAATTTCATGCAGTACATACTTTTAAAAAATACACACACACACACATATATATTTCCACCCTTCAACCTCATGAAACCCAACGAAACAATCAGCTGAATATCTTTTTTTGAAAATCTAAATTTGAAGCCCACAAAAGACGTCCAAACAACTTGAAAGAGCTGGAGCAAATCTGGAAGAGGAATGGGTGAAAATCATGGTTGGCAGATATTTACCAAACACTTAAAAGCTCTTGTTGTGGCAAAACCTGCTTCCACTAAATATTAATGTGGGGATCTGAATCCTAGAAATATATTTCAGTTTAATTTTACTTTAAAATTTTTGCTGGCTTATGATTATCTTGTTTAAAATGATCAATTTGAGTATGTTAGTTTTGAATAAAAATATTAAATGGACAAAAATATGAATGTATCATTTTTGTAATCCTGCAAAATTTTTCACATTTCTGAATACTTTTGCAAGGAACTTTTTGTGTAACACTTTTTAAAATAAACATGATTACAGATATTTAAATGCATGTTTCAATTTGCAATTCATTTCTTTCGGCCACGATTTGGTTCAGAATGTTTAGAATATTGTTCTTTAGCTTCTCATTTTGTCTCCTAGATTACTGTCCGCACAGCAGGTTTCTGTGGTATTCTGACTGAGAAGGGTGCCGGACATGAGCAAGCATGTATTACCATATTTTTATCAATAATAAAAAAGAAAAATACATTGCTAAATATAGTCTTGAATTATCCTAGAGGAATGACAATAGCATACATGACAATAGTTGACATACAGTTGATGTAGAAAAAAATTGTTAGCATCCATTGCTACATGATACTCAGTTTAAATGTGATCATGCGAAAAAAAAAAAATCTACAGACTCTGGTAAAAATATGTAATTCTTTGTAATTGTTTTTCACTTTCACCGTAAATTGTAGATGATGTACGCAAAGGCACAAAAAATATGTGGAAGAATAAAGCCCTTCTGAGTACATTTTAAACTGCTGTAGGCATGCGCATGCTTTCTTATATATTCGTATTTGTATGAGGTCATTGTTCCATTAGTCTTTCCATATTCCTTTTTCTGTTGTGCATTTACAGAAAGTATGTTAGTAAGTTTTGTGTGCGTTACTAATATCACCCTTTCATGAACCACTCCCTGCAAATTCTGTTGATTGTTAATAGTGCCCTGACACATGAAAATGCCTTAGTGGTTCTGACGTTTGACCAATGAATCATACAGTATCTGACTTGCTTTGATCTATACTCGGAAAAACACATTTTAGACGCTCAAGCCCTACTCATGCACTTACACAACTTTATCATAAGGCTTAGGATTATGAACGGTTGGTTTATTTCATTGTGATATTATAATTCTGTGAGTAATATCGCGTAAAGTTACTTTAGAATTGAAAGAATTGAGGAAATATTGGGTAGCATTGCTTTGGAATACATCTTATTTAATTTCGGTGAGGCAAGATAGCCTATATTGTTTGTAGTACCCGAACTTGGCGTCATTTGGATATCAATACTTTTAATGGCAGGCCTGGATTTTGGCAGTCTGAATGAATGAGTTATAGACGGTGTATGTCTTGTATGTGTGAGTAACTTGGCATTTTTGTACATTGAAAACGTGTTTTTTATGAGATAGCATTTACTCCTCCCAGCCATTGATATGGAGCCGTTTGCCTGTCTATTCGGTGGTGGCTCTCAGGACTTTGTTGTTTCTTGAAATCCTATCATTTATTTTCCAGCCAGTTTTCTTAATTTCTTCATTCGCCGTGTGCTCACTACCTTTTTATCAAAAAATGAAATTGTGCTAAAGTGTACAGTTTTATCAATAAATTGGTCTGAGTGCATTCCATACTTACCAGGCTGGACATAACCACCATCAGCACTACAAACAAAAACTTCAGCTGTTCTGCATGTCTGTGGACTACAATTACACACAGTCTAAATGGGATTATCATTCTGTCTGTCCCATCACATTATTGCTAACCCTTCTGTGTGTCACATAGTAATGCAATAATTATGCTGCTGGAACCTAAAACTTAATCTTGCATGTCTAACAACTTTCCGTTGCAATAATACAGCTGCCATAAGCTACTGAACAATGTCTGCATAATTATATTGGACATGCAGATTTTACATGATAAATAACCACACACACGCACACACACACACACAGTGATGACCATAATGATTGGGACAAAGACATTTTTTATTGATTTGGCTCTGTATCCCACAGTTTTACCTTTGTAATCAATCAAACAATTCACATATGATTAAAGTTACTTGGCCCTGTGTGTATTGTCATGTTTCTCAGATTGCCCAGGTGTAGGCGACGCTGGCTCATCCCAAATTGGCAAATCCCAGTCGGCAGTTGGCATCTCAGCTTGTCCGTCAGGTGCCACCGGAAGTTGACGCAAAGGCAGGCGTAGAGCACAGGCTTCAGACAGCAAGACAGGCAGCCTAGGGCAGCAGTGACCACCAGAGAGACGTCGACGGCTGCTCTCTCCTCACAGGCACCGCCCATTTTGCTCTCTGCACTCGATCGGACGGTGTCCGCTAACAGGGCGACGTTATACAGCGTCCAGCTGACAAGGAAGAGAGCCACCAGCGCCAAGATCAGCCTGCTGGCCTTCCGCAGCCCCGGGGAACCCTGCTGGAGCCGCGGCAGCATGCGGGAGCAGCAGAAGACCGCGACCACCGAGGGCAGGAGGAAGCCGTTTGGCCATTTAGGCATTGGATATTTTCCAATATTAATATCCTGCATTATAGAAATCAACATTTTTAAGGGGGGCAAGGGGACAGGGGGTGGGGGTGTTGGTCACTCTCCAAGAACGCAATAATGATGCTAGCATAGCAATCACTACAACATTACCAGACATCAGTTCTCGCACACTGTTAAAGTGGGCATATTCTCTGCCAATACATGCATGGTTGTGCTACCTCTGAATCCAAAGTGGTCACACTGACCTCATAGTCAGAGTTGTGTACGTTATTGATTAAATTGATTATCTACAGGTACTACACACATTTGGCATCCCAATAAATATACATTAGGGGTAATTTATTTATTTCAAGTGGTGGAAAATCAAGATGTTATGAGAGACTAAGGGGATCTGCTTGAGGAGTCCATGTTGTGTGTGCTCCAAACGCTCTCTGTGTAACAGTTGAAAATGTTTCACTCCAAACATATTGCTAAAATAGGGCCTTAGAAACTGGTAAATGTTGTTTTAAACTGATTTTTGGAAAGAAAAAAATGGTGTATCTAGGGTGCCTGAAAGGAAATGTTGCACTGGGTCTCACAGGGTTAATCCCGGTTTGGTTATTACACTACCATGGAGTGTTCCACTTTCACAGTTTCAAAATGTCCCCATGAATGTCCTTGAGAGTGTCCATAAGCATGCAGAAAGTAGGGAAGCGTATTAAAGCAGTGCAACATAGGCCGGAAGTGAGCGTGGTGAAAACCGGGAGTGGGTGGTGTTTAACACGGAAGCTGCATTCAATGCCAAAAATCCCAGATTTTTACTGTTATAATCACTGGCACTGCTATTGTTGAGATATGAAAGAAAAGTATGTGTTAAAGATAGAAATAATGTGGTTTGGTATTTATTAATAGATGATAGATAGATAGATAGATAGATAGATAGATAGATAGATAGATAGATAGATAGATAGATAGATAGATAGATAGATAGATGATAGATAGATAGATAGATAGATAGATAGATAGATAGATAGATAGATAGATAGATAGATAGATAGATAGATAGATAGATAGATAGATAAATAGATAGATAGATAGATAGATAGATAGATAGATAGATAGATAGATAGATAGATAGATAGATAGATAGATAGATAGATAGATAGATAGATAGATAGATAGATAGATAGATAGATAGATAGATAGATAGATAGATAGATAGATAGATAGATAGATAGATAGATAGATAGATAGATAGATAGATAGATAGATAGATAGATAGATAGATAGATAGATAGATAGATAGATAGATAGATAGATAGATAGATAGATAGATAGATAGATAGATAGATAGATAGATAGATAGATAGATAGATAGATAGATAGATAGATAGATAGATAGATAGATAGATAGATAGATAGATAGATAGATAGATAGATAGATAGATAGATAGATAGATAGATAGATAGATAGATAGATAGATAGATAGATAGATAGATAGATAGATAGATAGATAGATAGATAGATAGATAGATAGATAGATAGATAGATAGATAGATAGATAGATAGATAGATAGATAGATAGATAGATAGATAGATAGATAGATAGATAGATAGATAGATAGATAGATAGATAGATAGATAGATAGATAGATAGATAGATAGATAGATAGATAGATAGATAGATAGATAGATAGATAGATAGATAGATAGATAGATAGATAGATAGATAGATAGATAGATAGATAGATAGATAGATAGATAGATATAGATAGATAGATAGATTGATAGATATAGATAGATATGATAGATAGATAATGATAGATAGATAGATAGATAGATAGATAGATAGATAGATAGATAGATAGATAAAGATAGATAGATAGATAGATAGAAACTTTATTGATCCCGTAGGGAAGTTCCCTTAGGGAAATTCAGGTTTCCAGTGAGTACAGCACCACAAGTTAAAAAGTTAAAAAGTTAACAAGCAACAAAAAGTCATGGCGTTAAAGTGACAAAACAAGCTGTGGTTTGGTATTTTCCTTCATTAATTTTTTGTGTGACTGTAACCTGCCCATGTATGTAACATTTGTTGTTTAAAGTAGCTGACCATCATCTTTAGACTAGACATTGAAGAATGATTTAATACATCTCTTCATTTTAATCTGGTAGTGAGTTGTACATTTTAATAAAGGTTAATCCAACAGGTTGCTCTGCCTACCAACAAATTCAGCAATTTAATTGATAATTGATATCTTTGATAATAATTACCAAATTCAATAAAATATATTTTATTTGTTGTATTGGTACACTTGTGTTTGACTGTCCCAACAATACAATCAGCTATGCGTTTGAGTCTTTGAATTTATGGAGAAATACTTGGAAGGATTGAATTTTGTTATTATTTACTTGTAATATGAAGTTGTGTTCTATATTTTTTGCAATCCTTTTGAATGTAGAAGGTGACATTACCGATAAATAATGTTACTCTTTTACACTTTGAGCAACAAGACAGTGTCCTGCTTATTTGGTCTGCTTCTTGCTGCTAAAATTAAAGGGAAAAGATTCAATGATCTTGAGCTTTTTTTTTAGTACACATAAAGTTGGTTGAAGAAATACAAGAAGTGGCATCTCCCTCCACCCATAGTTCGTAGTATTGCAGTCCGCAGATGGATACTCTTGGGGGGTTTCAAGAAACAATCACGCGACAACTCGTTTCTTGTAACACAGCACAGCGAGCTTCCTGTGAAAGTGAAAGTAAAGGAGTCGCCACAAAACTGTGGGAGTCGTTTATTCGACGAAGAAGCAATGGCCGAATGCAATTTTGACAACGCATCAGAAAGACCCTCTCTCTTGGAGGCAGACCTAACCTGTCCAGTGTGTAAGGACCTCTTCCGAGAACCAGTTCTTTTGTCCTGTACCCACAGTTTCTGCCATGATTGTCTGGAGCGTAGCTGGGAGCAGAAAGGGATACGGGAATGTCCCGTGTGCAGGAAGAGGTGCGAAGGCGAGCAGCCGATTCCCAACCGTGCGCTGAAGAACACATGCGAGTCCTATCAGAAAGAAAAGGGCCTTTGGGTTCCGCTCGTGGCCGAGAAACGGTGTGGGTTACACCACAAAGAGCTGGTGCTGTACTGCGTGAAGGACGAGGAGCCCGTCTGCGTCGACTGTGTAACGCTGCATAGAGGCCACGAACTGAGTAATCTGGAACAGAGCGCACCTTACTGCAAGGTCAGAAAACAAAACAAAATAAAATAAGAAACGTATGTTGTGTGCTTGTTTTTGTAAACAGTGACTAGCCAGTTTTGCATTTAAACGTGTTTCCCAAAAGTTTAGTCGTCCTTTTTTCTATAACAGGGTGCAACTAGCTAGTGACGCATACGGAAGCAGTATGCAGCTTTATTGAACCAGCTGGATAGTTGACATGTAAACTGTTTTCAAGTAAATCTGTTTTATATAAAAACCATCAATGTTATATAAGTGCAGTGGAGTATGTGCTGTAGAGTGGACAGATGTTAGATTTAATAAACGGAAACCCAACTTAACATAAAGCATGTAGCTCGTTACGGGAAAAGGAAGCTTGTCTGTGTGCAGTTTGAAGCAAGCGAGTCAGGAGTTTAGCGTGGGCCTGAAAATTTCAAAATTAAAGTACCTACGATAAAACCAGCAGACGCTACGCGTAGAGGGTTTTCAGCACCATCTGGTGTCCCTAATCTCTAAATCTGAAGCTCCCCTCCATGACCTCCATTTGTACCAACCCTCTCTTTTTCTCTTTAAATGGAATTCTGTAAATATATATCCGCAAAAACAGCATGAAGTTTATTATAGCAACCCAGAGGCTTTCTATGAGTGGTCAGATGCACTGGTTAATCTATGATCATTTCTAAGATCAACTTCAGTTAAGAAGCAGTTGGGAAACACATCATGAATGAAAGATGCTTTGTAAGATAACTTTTACGATTATAGTGTTGCCAGCACACCTCATTCAACAGCTAGAGATCTCATTGAGCTGATATTTAGTAGAATCAGGTCAAATTGGGGTTAAAATGAAAACCTACAAGATGGCCGATCACCAGGAACTGGGTTTGTCAGCCATGTCTAACATATGTTGAGAATATTTGAAAAATGTTGACAACCTGAAAAATGTATCTATATATAACTTGATTCTTTTTGTTTTAATTTCAGGAGGAACTGGACATTAAATTGCGTGTCTTGGAAGAGAAAATGCAATTCTTTAAAATAATTAGTCACAAATATAAGGCAACATCGGAGTATATCCAGGTAAAGTTGCTGGTTTTCTTCATTTTGAATGAATACAATTCAGATGTGTGAATGAAAGTGTATTTTCAACATAAATGTAGACGTGAATTGAATTTTTAATTTAGTTTATTTTATGGTAAGGCTTCACTGAAAAGTTCAGTGCTGAATTGTATCAGTACACCTGCTTGTTTCTGATCCGAAACCCCCTCTCCCATCTTGATTCATTTACAAATTTGTATTCATTTGTATTGTCGGTTACATATTTATCATTTTAAATCATTTTACCAGAAAGATTCAGGTCTCACTTCTGGAACAAAAGAAAGGCGCATTGCGGATAAGTAGAATGCTTGCGCCAGTGTTTATCAGGACAAGTAATGAAATGAAACCAATGCAAGCGCTTCTATTTCTGTTACTATTACTGTTATTTCAAACTGTTACTGTATGCATACTTTACCTATAATTCCTACAAAATCAATTTTGAAGTGTGAGACTTCAGTGAAGGCACACATTTCACAAAGAATATGTATTCGCTTCTTGATTGCATTTGCATGTAAAGCAGTTGCGTTTCGTGAAATATTCTATGGTACTAATGCATTTTACTCTCAGTTGGAAAAACAGGAGCCCATCTTATGGCTTTTCTCCCCAGAGTCAAGCTCAACAGACAGAGAGACAGATAAAAATGGAGTTTGAGAAACTTCATCGGTACCTGAATGAAGAGGAGGCCTGCAGGATCGCCATGCTGAGAGAGGAGGAGGAGCAAAAGAAGCAGATGATGGAGGGGCGGATCGCCAGTCTTAAACAAGAAATGACTGAGCTGGCTAAGCTCATCCAAACTGTAAAAAGGGAGATGGGGACTGATGTCCTATCTTTCCTGCAGGTACAGAAAGTAACCTCCTCTGATGCTACACAGAGGAACGCCAGTATAATAATAGCAATCAGTTGTGTATATAGAGCCCCTTTAAGGTCCTGTGGTCAATTACCGTATCAGTTGTTTTTTAAAATTATCCATTAAAAACATTCAGTTATTAACATTCATTTTAAAACGACAGCGGTCAGCTTTAAGTCGGAAAAAACCAATACAATGCGTCCTCTGCATTTCTGAACAGGATATTTGTGTTCAGATACAACCTGATTTCATTGTGCCGTTTTCAGCGAAGAAAAGCTGCGATATCTGCTTCAGTATGCACACTGCATAATGTTATCTTTACTGTATATTCTTGGCAAGTCCTTAAACATAGTTCATGCATAGGCTTGCTTATTGTTTTCAGAATTAACCAATGAAGTTAACCAACAATTCTATATATATATAGTTTAATATATGTCTTTCCTCCACAGAATTTCCGAGCCTTGAAAAGAAGGTAATGTGAACCCCCCCCCCCAGTTGGTATCTTTAATTCTTTGCCATGTTATATCAAATTGCTGAGTCCGCACCAGGCTTGGTAAATCCTGGTTCAGAAAGTAAAAGTCTTCCCCAATAATTTGTTCCAATTACCTGTATTTGCTAATTAGAACAATTCTTCAGCCAGGAGGTAGAACTAATTAGTATAATTAGCTGGCTGAGTTCATCTGTGGTAGAAACACATGGCAGGACCTTTACTTCCTGACTCGCTGGACTTTCCACCTGTGGTCCACACCCTTATTGGAGCTGACTGTAGAATGTCACTGCAGAGCCCAGTGGACCGCTGATGATCCTCCAAGTGTCTTCGGGTCGCTCATCAACGTAGCCCAACACCTCGGCTCGCTCGCCTTCAAAGTGTGGGAGAAGATGCAGTCGCACGTGGCGTACAGTGAGTGCAAAAGCTGGAGGACTGCTTTCTTTTATCTTTTCATTGGCATGTTCCAGGAATCATGTGTACAGAGGAACAATGTGTTATCTTCTCTCCCCCCCTCACCCCTCCCTAGCCGTCCCCTCGCCCTGGCGTGAGGGATATTTTGTGGGACCGGCTGCTATAGTTCTAGAAGGATACTCAATATTGTGTTTAAGGAATCTTCCGCAAAATCCCCTTACATTGACTGGGCCTCCCACCAAACACTAAATGAATCAGCCTAGGATGACATCTACTTGGATGTTTGCTTACACAGACACCACTGTTTATTAAAGCAATAAATTATTTAAAAAATGTACTTTTAAAATGACAAACATAGTAAAAACAAATGCAAAATTCAGTGCAAATAGACTTCTTTTGGGGTGGGGGGGGGGCGTGGGTGATGTGCTGGTATTGTGGGTAGGCCTATCAGGGCTTAGCACCACAACCTCTCAGGGTGTGGCTGTTGCATTTCATGTGTCTCTCTTGCCTCCTCAGTCCCAGTGATACTGGACCCCAACACTGCGTCCCCCTGGCTCTCCATGTCTCCGGACATGTCCAGCGTGTATGCCAGCAAGGAGAGGCAGCTGGTGCCGGACAACGCGGAGCGCTTCGACCCCTGCGTGTTCGTCCTGGGCTCGGAGGGCTTCACCTCCGGGCGCCACCACTGGGACGTCCACGTGGGCGACAACCCCAAGTGGATCGTGGGAGTCTGCAAGGACTCCCTGCCCCGGAAGCGCAAGTTCACCATGTCCACCAAGAGTGGCGTGTGCACCATCGGGCTGAGCAAAGGGGTGTACAGCGCCCTGACCGTGCCCCGCACTACGCTCCCTCTGGAGAAGCTGGAGAAGGTCAGGGTGAAGCTGAACTGTGAAAAAGGCACGGTGTCCTTCTGGGATCCCAGCAAGGACGAGCACATCTGCACCTTCAATGAGAAGTTCACCGAGAGGGTGTTCCCGCTCTTCGGTCCGGGCCTTCAAGTCACTCCCATGGCCGTCACTCCAGCGAGCATCACCCTAAACTATGCGTGAGGAGCCAGACTACTCACTTCAGGTAGCCTGAGAAGCTACAAGGTGACCGGCTTTCCCTGCTTTGCCTTGCTTTTTGCATGACCGTGATGAATTGTGAATCAGAGTGATCAGGAGAGGAAGGGAAGTTCTTTGAGAGGCTGATTTGAATATTTTGATCTTTCAGATTTAGGACTTTAAATCTTTTTTTTTGTCTTTACTGTCCATCTCAGATATTTGGTAGGGGGCTTTAAATGAAAAATTCACCTGGAAAATGTCATTAGAAAATGTGCTGCTCTTTTCTGTGTGGGGAGTGGGGAGTGTGGCTACAGTGCCTGTAGCGTGGGATCAGATTGCGGTGGAGCATTTGTAGCTACCTAACTACTGAAATGACAGAGGTGCAGCACAAATACAGCAAAGCTGTACATGTAGTAATGTAGCTATATACAAATAGCTATACAAACTGAGGTGAATGGGCAGGGTTGAGAATGGAGGAGGAAACGTATTTGATTGTAAAGACAGGACCACAGCAATGCAAGGCAAAAATCCTGCCTAGTGTGCCTTTCTATAAAACAAAATCCTCAGATGAAAACAGTGCCCTTAAAAGGACACAGATGCCTTACCGTTGGCCTCCATCTGTGAACACATAACTCACATTTTCTGGATGAAACCCTCGGATCACTAGTCAAGTTGTGAATTTGAAGGAAAGGTTGATGAAAGTGAAGCCTAAAGAGCATTATATGGCAGTTAGAGGTACAGTAAAGTAATACAAATTCATATATTTGGAAAAGGACAAGGAACAAGCCCAAAAAGGTGAATGTCCCACAGTGTCCCCAGTCAATGTCCTGATATCAAATCCACTGAGAATCTATGACACTGAAAATTTTGGTCCACAAGCATCGTCCAACCAACCTGAAGAACCTGGAGCAAATCTGCCTAGAAGAATTGGGAAAAAATCACTCCAGACAATGTAGATACTTACCTCAAAAGACTTAAAGCTCTTATTGCAGCAAAATATGACTCTATAATGTTAACGTGTGGTGCTTGATTTTGCATGCAGGCACAAGTTTTTCATTTTCATTTTCTTCAAAATATCTGCTTGCAAATAACTCATTTTGGCCTTCTGAATTTTCTGTTAGAGCACATGCATTTACAATTGAAATACTGATTGTAAAAATGTGTCTAAGCATCATTTGTAATGCTGAGAAATTTAGTTGTCAAGGCGTCTGAATACTTTAGTCATATTCAGCTTCATAATATTGAAGTATTTTGTCTATGTAGGTGCAGGTACCTTTCCTCTGTCAATTGGCAACTTGGTGTGCCAGTATATCATTCTTTTCAATTTATCTGTATGGGGACTGTATTGTTATTACAATGTGAAATCGGACTACCAAAATTGCTGAATACAACAGAATTGTACAACTTATGAGAAATCAATATAACCTATATATATATTTTTTTAAAATATTGCTGCAGCTTATCTACAGAAATTTCTTCAAAGGGGTAGTTCCCCCAAAAATGAAATTCTGGTGTTTCCACTTAGCCAAAGTAATACAAATTAGACAAGTAGATGGAGTCTGTCCATCCAAATAGTCTTGCTGAAATGCGATGAGTTTTCTATATATTCGCTGGAGCTCACCCTGATAAAACGCACCCTGTGGGGCCATTTTCCTCTGGCTTCGAAAATGTGCCAAAAATTTACATCAGAAAAATTCAACAGTAATGCTTCTTTCCAAATATAATTCTGCAGTTTGTGCGAGATGTGTAAGTGGAAACATACCTTCATTTCATTTTTGGGTGAACTACCTCTTTAACATGTCTAACATGTCCACAAGAGGGTGCCTAAAACTTGATAAAAAGTGTACAACACCAAATAAAGTTTTTTCTTGTTTCAAAAAAGGCACAGATCTGATTTATTTTAGTAATAATTACCGAACATGATATGGCAATGTTTTACTTAATGAAAATATATTGTATAACAGACATGTATTACAGTAGTAGCAAATGAGCTTGACGTTGGAAAGTGAGAAATCTTAACTTTAAGATGGTCATCGGTCTCAAGTGTTTGCATTTACTTTTGTGGATTTACGAACTTGCTGCTTATCTCAATAATCCCCTGGAAAATGGTCCCAACACTTTCTCTGAACTGTCTCTCACACCGGGGCGGACGTTTGATGTCATGGTTGAAAAGGTGCCTAAATTTCATTAAAAATAATACAGTTTTAATATCAAGACAATTCGTCCCATTAATTGTAGAATTTGAGAAATTTGAGAAATTGTTCTATGCGAATCCAATCAATATTTGTTTTTGTATTCCCTGAATCTGAGAACATTTAGTTGGTAGTCAAGTCCTGAATTTGATGAAAATGAGAGGAAATAGAGAGAGGAAATGAGAGATTGTATAAAATAACAGTTAATGAAGTATATATTATGCACAGACATGGAAAAAACTATATATTTTCATTCTCATACACAATTGTTCTTTTTTTTAACCTTTTTTAGCTGCTTTTGTTGAGTAATTATATATTTTCTCAAAAACGTAAGTGTCCAAATAATTGGAAACCAAAAACAATTAAAAATTGATAAATCTTATGCACTGAAATTCTACTTATTTAAATGAATCTCGGACTTCAAGAACTGTATAGTGGCTTTCCTTCACTTTCTGTTTCTCTAGGGTATAGAAAAGAGATAAAAAAAGATATAAAATCCCTTTGTCATCCATTTCTATAGTGACAGCCAAAGAACTGTCAGTTCAGCAGAGAGACAGACGGTTGTTGTCCTAGACAAGTCAGGGAATGAGTACCAAACATGCATAAATCATTTTAAACGTACCACAAAACACTATTAGGGCAATAATCAAAAAGTTTTGCACAGCTGGAGCCATTGCAAGCTACCTAGGAAGAGGGTGCAATACATGCCCACATGCATAGTGAGGAAGATGGTGAGGGAGGCATAGACCCCAAGAATCACAGTTTAAGAACTGCAGAATTTAATTGCGTTTTGGGTCATCAAGTCTCAAGTTCAACCATAAAACACCACCCCCATCCCAACAGGCTCTTTTGAAGGTTTACACAAGGAAAACATTTACAAATTCAAGTGTCTGGACTTTGTCAAATGTCATTGAAACTGACTGGAACCAGGTGCGATGGTCAGACAAGACTAAAATTGAACCTTTATTGAACTTTAATACACGGTCTATTGGATTTTTGAATATATAACACTAAAGGGGTCAACCCAGGTTCAAATCTGTGTAGGGTTGCTCTTATTTTCCTCATGTCAGTTTCTATTAACTGTATGCAAAACACGCATTGCCAGTTTTTAAAGTTGCACTGTGCACTTAAGCCACCCACTAAAACTTTCTGTGTGCAACTTCATTAACATAAATTGTGATGTCAATGGTTTTTTTTTTTTTTTTACAGGAATCATTTTAATATATTTCTGGGCCATTTGTGAATGCAAAAAAAAGTATTAAAACGACACATGAGCAAAGAATTCACAGATTTCAGTTTCCTGGAGCTTTAAGCATTAAATGAATCATTTACACCAAAAAGAATAAGCAGTTCCTTGATACATTTTTATTATAGGATTGAATTTCACATCGCAGAATTGTGTAGTAAACGTGACACATAAACAGAATCTGATCATTATGAATCTGGAGCTCCCTTTGAATATCTTTCACTGAAAGTTCACAGTAAGCGTTTTGCGCGTTTATTGAGTCTCGTTACATTACATTACAGGCATTTGGTTAGACGCTCTTATCCAGAGCGACGTACAACAAAGTGTATAACCATAACCAGGGACAAGTATGACAAAAACCCCAGAGAGAAGTACCGGTCCAAGTGCAGGGAACAACCGCATCGTTAATTCATTTAAG
The DNA here is from genome assembly GCF_018555375.3 of Anguilla rostrata. Lineage (NCBI taxonomy): Eukaryota > Metazoa > Chordata > Actinopteri > Anguilliformes > Anguillidae > Anguilla > Anguilla rostrata. The sequence continues at coordinate 72,845,110 of NC_057933.1, read as the reverse complement.
CAAAATAATGTGCTGTCTTAGTCTTGCATGCGTAAGCTAAATTTGTCCCTTAAGTAGGTGTTCGCTTTGCTGAAGTCAGCAACGCAAGAGAAAGCAGACTGAATTTTCTTCAACAAACCTGTTGCTGTTCAATATGTGCCAGTATAAGCACGCATCAGACCCTGTGTTGGGTTTTTCAGTATACTTTTACATACATCACCAAAAGCATTTCAGGAAATACAATTGCCTTCTCTTAGTGGAGTTTTTGCACCAGTCAGTGCAGTCAAGCAAGGATAAAACCAACGGAATCTTTTGTAGTTTTTTGGCCTCCACAGTTATGGCATGCAGTAGATGGACTGAACACTCCCTTGGCACCAAGCTGGGAAAAGAGCCATCCCAACTTATCTGAGGGCAAGTGGAAGAGACGGGTGACATCATGGACCCAGTAAAGACATTATATAGCTGTGTTGCTACTGTAGTTTAAGTGTCTGTGCAATGTGTTGGTTGAGAAACGGGGTACTCTAACAATTACCACATTGGCTCCTGAGCAGGGAGATTCTGCCATGGCAGATTTTGGGTTAAATGGAGAGCTTGCTTGTGAAACTGCTTTTGCAAGCTGCAGGGTTTCATTCAGGAAGCCACAAAGGTGCTGCTGACTGGAGGAGCACTGTGCAAAGCAGCCCCAGTTCTAGACTGCTCTGATTGGGGGGCGGGGGAACATTATGTGCCCTACAGTTTACATGCTTCCTTTATACTTTGTATGCTATGGTGTGTATTATATACAATGTGGTCCGCAAGTATTTGGACAGTGGCAAAATTTCTGTTGACTCTGTATTCTGGCACTTTGGATTTGAAATGAAACAATGAATATGAGGTTGGCCAGCCCAGAACATTCCCGTTTTTGGCCCTGAAAAACTTCTTGGTAGCTTCAGCAATATGTTTGGGCTCAAGGTGTCCTGAGTTTTGAGGCATTTGGTTGGATCTGAGCAGATGCTTTTTTAGACTTTACAATTCACCCTGCTGTTGCTGTCAGCAGTCACATCATCAGTGAAGAGAAGTGAGCCAGTCTCAGTAGCAGCTACACATGCCCAAGGTATAATATCCACCATGTTTTACAAATGGGGGGAGGGATGCTTTGGATCATGAGCAGTTCCTTTCTAGCTCCAAACTATCCTCTGCCCATTACTTTGGTACAGCTAACACTCATCTCATGGGTCCATAAGACTGTTCTTGGACTTTGCAGTTTTTTAATGTACTTTTTTTACCAGCTCCAATCTGGCTGTTCTGTTCTTGAGAATTTCCAGTGGTTTGCACCTTGTGGTGAACCATCTTATGTCATGCTGGTGTAGTCTTCTCTTCAAGGTAGTCACTGACGCATCTATGCTTACATCCTGGAGGCAGTGTTCTGTGAGTTTTGCTTCACAACTGAAAGTATTTTCTGCCGTCCACTGCAGGTGGTCTTCCGTGGTCTACTTGATTGCTTCCTATTTCTGAGCTCACCGGTGTGTTCAACCTTCTTAACGATGTATCACACAATTCGTTTTGTCATACTCAAAGTTTTGGGCATGTCTGATCAATTTATTCTGTTTTTGCAGCTTCGTGATGGCCTGCTTTACTGGCTCTGCCACTTCTTTGCTCCTTATTTTGAAAAACAACAACAAAAGCCTCCAAATGCAAATGCCACCTCTAGAATCAATTCTAGGCCTTTTGTTAGCTTTCTTGTGCATGATCAAAGGATGCAGTAACACACAGACGAAGAGACAGCTGAGCAGCCAACTGTCCAATTACTTTTTTCCCCTAAATTAAGGAGGGGGGGCGTGAGAAGAAGAGAGACGTGGCAGATATTGGGGAAGGTATATATGAGGAAAACGGCAGCATTCTGGATGAGCTGTCTGGTGGTGAAGGCAGGGAGGCCCAGCGAGGAGGGAGTCACAGTAGTCCAGGCAGGAATCGAGCCACGAGTTTGGTTGAGTAGGTGGTGAGGAAGTGTCGGATTCTACAGATGTTATACAAGATGATGCACACCTGACATACCGCCATGTTGCTGTTAGTGGAGATAGAGTTGTGCTCAATACCACTTCACAACACCTACAGCGCTCAAACATCAAATCAGTCTTTGGTGCCACAGCGCCCCTGAGATAAGTCATTTGATTTGTCATTTAGTAGATGGTAGTGCAAAAAAAACTGTTCCTCCTTGCAATAATTAGAGGAGCCAGTTTTTGTTGCAGTAAAGCTAATATTGGCTTCCATAATTTACTCTTTACTACAGTGGGCTTGATTCTTTGAAAGCTGAGCTGAACACAATAGGCTTGCATCAGCTAGGCCTGCAACCTCAACACCTCACCCCCACCCCCACCCCCATTTGATCTGAGAAGGATTTTTATTTGGGGGGGGGGGGGGTTGTGAGGGAGGAAGTGGCTTTCAGCATTCACTTTGGTTCTCAAGTTATGACTCCACTCCGTACATTGTAGAAAATAGACTGAGTCCAACTATGTGTGACCATGGAATGATACTGACTGATGTATTTAATGCTTCTATGCTAATTTTTCAGGGACATGGTAGTGGTTAGGGAAGTGGGCTTGCAACTGAAAACTTGCTGGACTGGTTCCCAGGTGGGGCAAATGCAAGTGCTTGAACTGAATTGTTTCAGTAAAATATCCAGCTGTATAAAGGGAATATTTGTAAAAAGAGAATATGCTGCACAAATTGCCCTGGCTAAAAGTCTCTGCTATTTCCTTAACTGGAAAGGAAATAGGGTTTTCCTGTGTGTGATACAGGTGTTGATGATTTGATTGATTGATTGACTGATTGATTGTTCACTTGATCGATTGATAGATTTGTGTCTGTTTTGTGGCAATTCACAAATTTAAATGCACCTAGGTAGTTGATTGCTTCGTTGATCAGTTGATTGACTTGTCGGTTGGTTGATTTTTAGGAACTAGGATTTTGAAGCATTTCCCTTTTAAATACATTAATTCTCACTTCCCTGCTCATGTGGAAGTGGGCACAGATGTACCTGTTACTGAAGCTGACACTGACATAGGCAGATGTGAACAGATGGAAATGTAAATATTTTATTTATAGACTTACAGGTGGCATAGTGGGGGTGACAGAATGATTTACGGCTACACGAGCAGCCATGCCTTCCCCGGATGGACAGCCATGTCTGTCAGTACTGCTGGCAGGTGAAAATCAGCAAAACTGCCGAACAATTACGACAAGTAGTGTAAATGATGGTTTGGACATTAAATGAGGCACAAAGAACATCCTTACAAAATCTGGTTATCTCTCCAAAGAGGAGCGTTATGTGATAAGTTGAGGATGGAAATAAAGAGCATCTAACTTTTGTTCCACCCTTACACCTCCGTAAGAAACACTGTGTATCTGTGGCCAGAGGGTGGATGAACATGCTCGCCATGGAACTATAAATGTTTGTCATCTCCGAAGACATTACGCATGTACAAACCTAGTGCCCGCAAATTTGCTACAAACACAAATGATTCTGAGTAGTTAGGGTTGTTTTGAAAGAACGTTTCCATCTCCGTTCATAGTTTTGCGAAAGCTGTCATGGTTAAAAAAAAAAGCATTTCCTAAATCTATTTCTTAATTTGGTTTGTCAGTTATTTCGTTGAAGAGGGTGGAGGTACAGCAAAAGGTGACAAACAATTTTTTTTTGGGGGGGGCGGGCGTATAATTCAGTGCACAGAGTGTGCCATACAGTTTACAAGATTTTTTCGTCCTTTGTACGCTACAGTATGCATTATATTCATTCACCGGCTGCTTTATTTGGTACACCTGTTTGTTAATGCAACTAGCCTGCTCCTCCAAACAGCAATAATTAATGGTTAACTCATCAATTAACTTTATTTCAGATTTATTCTATAGTTTTCCACTTCACCACCACGAAACAATTATTTTAAAAAAATGTATACAAAATGTATTTGACAGATTGAAGGCTCAAAGATGATTACTGTTGCAAGGATCGCCACAAGCTTAATCCAGGTCTATGGCGTGAGTCAATATCCATTCATGGAATTGCGTTTTCTGGCCTGTAGGAATGGCTGTCTCTGTTCTCAGTACCATCGACAGGTCCCGGGTCATTGCCTCTATATGAATATATCAGCCCAGCTAGCTGTGCAACACACAGGAGAACAAGCAATACCAGGCCAGCTACCTAATGGAAAATAATTGGCAAAATATTAGATTGTTTTGGAGATAAACCCACAGACCAATATTAATGAATCTCTTTTGCTTCAAAAACAGGTTAAGCTGCTTTAAAATGGCTTTGAGTGGTTGTTGTTTGTTTAAAAAGCCTTAAGGAAAAATGTGACACCAGTGCATTCTGCGTTCATAATTCTTGCATATCAGCAACAAATGGTTGGATCGAAAATGAGAGAGGTACCGAGATTGGAAGTGGTCAAAAAAAAAAAGGCACAAACTTCTCCTTTCCAACTAAACCATGTAGAAAAAACCTTTATACATTAAAAAAATTGTTCTCAAAATCCCACAAAAATGTTTTTTTTTTTCCTTTAGAAGTTTTACTGCTCTGGCTCTCTCTACCATGCACCCATGTCACTCCAACTCCCCCCTCCACATCCTCTATACTATTACCCCTTTCCAAACCCCCTCACCACATCTCCAACCCATCCTCCATGAATGGTGACATCTAACCTTTCCACCATCATCCTACTTCTGACCTCCTTCCTTTTATGAGTCCCCTTTTTTCCCTTTCATTCTTTCCCTCTCTTTTAAAACTGGACCATTCATCAACTTCCCTCCCATCTCTTTCACTCATACCTCAGCCCTGCCATCCCTTGCTAACAGTGGGATCAGCGGGTTATTTAAAGTATGTGCCTGTGAGCACCAGCGAGCACAAGAAATGGCCCCTTCCGTGAAAACTGCAACAGACGAACAAATTCGCAAAACCGCAGCTGTATCTCGGTCTCAGGTTTGAGGTGTGAAAAAAACAAGGGATATCAAACGTGTAAACGAGGCGGGGGGGAAGAAGACAAACATGCAGACGGGGCGGCAGAGAAACAGGTGTCAGAGGAAGTTTCATCTTGTGATAAACATCTTAACCTGGGGTTACTTCAACACTCAGAGATAAACTGGTTAAATAAAACAAGGATTATTCTAAAGAGACTACGAGACAGAGTGATAAATGGATAAATGTTAAAGTATCAAAAATACCACTGGTGAACCCAAAAGAAGAATGCACTTCGATGATTCAGTTCAAATAAACATTAAACGATAAGTAAATATTAGTGAAATTGTTCATGCAAGATATTATAAAAATGCAAGACATTCTAAAGGATCCCTTGCAAGCAGAGAAGCGAAAGAGAAATTATTTGAGCTTCAGTTTTTTTTTTCTTCGACTCATAACCACCTTTCTTCACTTCATAAAAGCTGAGAATGAGCAAGATAGAAAAAAAATAGAAACTTACATTACTAAGAGTGAAAGGGACTAATCGTTTCTGATAAGTGTGGGTATGATTTCAAACCCAATGAAACGTTAGGCTGGCTTCACTACACAACTTGTGGCTTGTAACTACATAATTTGTAGATTTGTACAGCATTAAACCGGATACTGAACCTTTACTGATTTTTAAACAATATGCAATAATTTTTACATGTGAGGGATCACATCTTTCCACATATTGAATAATCCATCTAAAATACTTGGCGAGAATGAATGTGGAAACCTGAAATTGAGCCATTATCAGCTGCAATTCAGTGGAAACAGTACAGCAGACATACATTCAAAGCAAGTGTATTGACAACTCAAGAAAAAAAATAGAATTACGGAAAATGAAGGTATGTTTGAAACTTTGATTCTTTTAAACTTTCATCTGGAGTCTGCAGTAGGGATTGTATCATAAAACAACACCACCGGCCACTTCTTCTGAGACTACAGTCCCCTGCAACCACAACAGACACTCAGGCGGGCCCTTCATTATCGCTGACATTCAGGTATTCCAGAAAGAGAGAAAGGCTGGTTATGCAGCAGAACAGCAGAAAGTAGTGGAGGAGCATCACACCTAAGTGCCATGGCAAGATGTCCAAAACTAGAGAAATCACCAGACGCCTGTTTACAATTTAGGTGTCCAAATTGATGCTTGAAATGTGACCACCCCTCTTGTGTTGCATGTGAAAGGAAATCGGAAGGAGTGGTTTGACAAGGCTAGCTGCAGCGTCTGAACCCAAGAAGGCTTTAGTTAAGAGCAAGAAAGCAACATGAAAATGCAAAATGTTTTGCAAGAATATCAAGATTTAAAGACAATTTAAAAAAAAATTTAAGCAAAAGGGGACAAAATAGGTGAAGCTATAGAACCATATAAGCCACAACAGGAATTTGCGTGAAGATACCGCGTGTCAACTGCCACTCACACAGGAAACAGTGACCCCTGTACACAAAAGGGTGCACTGGTGCTCCGATGTCATGCAGACAATGTCTGTGAAAGGTGAAATGGTGTCACCACAATATACTGACACCGATGCTCAAGTTAAGGTTAATTAATCGACTAACTATTTCATTGGTGGAGTTGGCATTTGACTGATCTGAACTACTGACTGATCTCAGTAAAAACAAAATGGCCAGGCCTGCACAGCCAGACAGAGTGGACGAGTTTCGATTTGGGGTATACTAAATAGCAGGTGGTAGCGCCAAGTGGTTGAGGTAGACCGAAATGCTCTGTGCTGTTTTATAGACTAGGTAAAGTACCCTTATCACTCAATTTTTCATGAGATTTTTTATTTATTTTCATTTAATTTTGTGAAGATTGAATACCATTACCTCATGTAAGAAGCATCATTAAATGTAATTGATATTTGTGTGTACACAGGCTGTTGCTACTTCCCCCATTCCTGCCTGCTTCAGATCTTTTAATCTTGCCCAACTAAACCACAGGTGCCATGGCCCCCTCCTCCCTTACATGATGGGTGCCATAAGCAAACAGGCATAAGCCTGTTTAGTTTCATTCTCTCTACGTGCATTTTATTAAGGGCACCCACACATTTGACATTTCTACAGGGTGATCTCCCAAATGTTGATTCCCTTCCTTTTAGTGTAGGGAAAACATTCAAAATGTAATCTCAAACTGAAATACACATTGGACTGGTGGTTGACTGACAACAACGGTTTAGTTTTAAAATGCTGGCTGTCATGTTTTTGAACCCATCGATAGACAATGGAAGGCTAGGTGGAAGTGAAATAAAGGAAAGCATATGACTGTACAGCAACTAAATAACAGTTTTCTTTGAAAACTGTTGGAAAATGCATTATATCTGAAAAAGGTCAAATCCCCAATTAAGGGAACTCAATGGTTGCTCAACCATTCCACAGCAAATGATCAATTGTTTTTCCACTGTTGTATTTAAGGAATTCTTTGCATGTATGCTTGCAATCACACCATCAGAATTCTGTCACCTCGGTTAATCTTGTGAAGTGTATGTACTCATGATAAACAATGTAAACTACACACGGAGAATTAATAGAGAATGACACTTTGACGAATGTGTCCTATCACTTCACCCACACTGCCTTGAAACACAGCACTTCTGAGAATCAACAGATCTCATGCACATCTCACTCTCTCCAGTGTATACTAAACAACACACGCCAATGTAAAGGTGTCTCTGCTTGTCAGATAAGAAGTTTAAAAGCATTAGTAAGTCTGTCAATCTGCATTTACTCAGAATCAAAAGTAAAATGACAATATTTTACATCTACACTGAAATTATATAATATATATAATTATATATATATATATAATTTTTTATATATATATATATCGTAAATGTTTATTTTTATTTGCTTTGAATGGATTATTTTCTGTCATTCTTGTAAATGCCCCTACATCCAGTCAGTTCATTCTTAATTTAGTCACACTTGAAAGACTATAAGTGTTTCTGCATGTTAGCAGTCTTCTTGAGAGTTGACTCAATGGTCAGGTGCTTCTTCTGACGAATCAGGATGTTGTGTAGGCAGGGCTACAAGTGGAGGCAGAGGGACAGGCCAACACAGCGGACTAAAAATTGGGGGAACCAATCTCTGGGCAGACCTGGTCAGGCATTTATTCTGATGAGGGGAACCATTTCAGTGGGGCGATCTATGGTCATTCCATTTCCATAGTCATTCTCCTCAAGCGGGGACACGGTGGCACGAGGAAGAATCCTGGGGAAGAGTAGGAGTACTTTGTGGGTTTTCTGCACTGGAGAGTCAGGATCTGCTCTTAGATATGTTGCACTGCTTTAATACGCTTCCCTATTTTCTACATGCTTATGGTCACTCTCAAGGACATTCATGAGTACATTTTGAAACTGTAAAAGTGGAACACTCCATGGTAATGTAATAACCAAACAGGGATTAACCCTGTGAGACCCAGTGTCACAAAAATGCAACATTTCTTTTCAGGCACCCTAGAAACACCATTTTTTTTCTTCCAAAAATCAGTTTAAAACAACATTTACCAGTTCCTAAGGCCCTATTTTAGCAATATGTTTGGAGTGAAACATTTTCAACTGTTACACAGAGAGCGTTTGGAGCACACACAACATGGACTCCTCAAGCAGATCCCCTTAGCCTCTCATAACATCTTGATTTTCCACCACTTGAAGTAAATAAATTACCCCTAATGTATATTTATTGGGATGCCAAATGTGTGTAGTACCTGTAGATAATCAATTTATGTCAAACAAAAAAATGTACACAACCCTGACTATGAGGTCAGTGTGACCACTTTGAAAAAATGTAATATTGGGATTTAGAGGTTGCACAGCCATGCATGTATTGGCAGAGAATATGCCCACTTTAACAGTGTGCGAGAACATATGTCTGGTAATGTTGTAGTGATTGCTATGCTAGCATCATTATTGCGTTAGGTTCTTGGAGAGTGACCAACACCCCACCCCCCCCCCCCCCCCCTTGCCCCTCACCACCATCAACCTTAAAAATGTTGATTTCTATAATGCAGGATATTAATATTGGAAAATATCCAATGCCTGAATGGCCAAAAATAAAAATCCATGCACATGTACACACTGAAACAAAGTCATCATCTGCAGCCATCACCCCTGACACATAGCACTCTGCTCATTTCGTAGCGTCTGCTCCAATGACGGCATGTCTGTTGTGAATGTGAATGGGGGCAGATACAAATCTGAGGAAGCGGTAAATTGTTTGTAGGTCAATTTTTTTTTCATGGCGCAATCATTGGACTTGACAACCATACGCTAGAGTACGCTTGTAAGACGGTATCGTATTTGCTACCTAGTAATTCAGTATGAGTCAAAAGTAAATATATCGATGTGCTACTTAGAACAATTTGCCATTTTAAATGAAATATAATTGAAATATCTTATTTTGCCGTCAAGTAGACTTCAACCTGTTCTATAGGCAGTCTGAGTATAGTATAAGTAGTACAGATCTTACCGCACTTCCCTTACTTTCATGTTGCTGTCCCTCCACTTCCTCCTCCCCTCCCCTCCCCTCCCCATAATAATTTTGGTTTTTTTCAATGCACTCATTCAGTTTCAATCGTAACTCAGCTTGTATCTGATCGACGCACTTCTTTGGAACTTGTGGGCAATTGATATTTTGGTAATGTCATTGGGAAATATGGTGAGTTTTAAACAAATTGACTGGCAATATTTTCATTGAATCGATATTTCAGAAATTGGTGGTTTATTTTTGCCGTGGCAAACATGGCTTTACTGATTATGTTTAATATAATGTTCCTTTGTGTGGACTGCAATACATTGAAGATTATTTTCTAATTATTTATTATTATTAATTTCTGGGTTTATTTATTTACTACCAATGATCACCAGAGTACAGACAGAAAACCTGTCCACTTAAATGTTATGCAACACTCAGACTGTTGGTGTACTGGAAAGATATTTAATGTATGCTTTCAGACAAAAAAGACTATATTGCTTTATTCCACAAATGCTGCTCATCTATTTGAGCAAATTTGGAGGAAATCATAAAAATAAACCTATTCCATGATCAGTATGTGAAGGCTTTGCCCAAGCGTTTGTTCTTTTCTTTCTTACAAAAAAGATTAATCACGTTTCTTCTGAGGATAAAATTGTTCATTGTTCAACACTTTCCAAGAATTCTCTCCAATACGCCATATTTATGTGATGCCCAGTTGTTCCTTGTCTATAATGAAATATACATAGTGTAAAAAATCATTTTGTAAAATAATTTAAAGGGGTGTTGGGCTGCCACGTGTAATCAGTACAGCCTACATTATATGCTCTGTAGAGTCTACCAGTGTCTGCTATTCTGGAAGACTTCGATAGCTGGAATTCTGGACTCCATTCTTCCCTGGTGAAAAATAAAGTTATTCAATTATGGCTATGAATAACTGTTACATAATGAGTATTGTACCTTATCGAACGTTTGTTTTGTAGTTCCAATGACCTTCGGTAGCATCTGCCAAATAAATGTAATGTAATTATATTCAATTATTTATTCTTCTACAAGGAAGTTAATGAACTCACACTTAGTTGAAGGAAATTGAGAGTACGGAGGGAATCTGAATGCTTTAATAACTATTAATTACTATATTTACTCATTTTTGGTTCAGTATTAGCACTAGCATATATCCAGTCAAATTCTGTCTTGTGAATGAAAAGCAAATTAAATATTGGTAAGATAAAATAACAGCTGATACAAACAATATGCAATGTGTTCAGACTTGCACAGTATGCATTTATTCTGGTCCAGATCAGCGGGCAACAGGCTTTCATCAGTAAATTAGCCTAGTCGAGGAAAAGTTTTGATATGTTGCTTTTAAAATGTAAACCTGCTATCATGTTGACCAAAGACTGGATTTTAGTATGGTCACAATTAAAGATATCAAATTGTAATTATTGACGTTACAGTTTAGCGTCACCAGTCCAACAGGGATGAATAGAGAACATTTCAGCAGAGAATATTTCAGCATTCCGCATTATTTCATGCAGCTACCCACACCTGCAGAAAACAGGAAACCGTTTCAGATGGTGCCATTCAATTTTTAAAAAATGCTTAGGTACACAGGGCTAGTTAAAGTACCCTGTACCTTCTTTTCATGCTCGCTGGTGATTCTCTTTTTCCATTTAATGTTTCTGAAATAATGAGTTACTGGAAACTGGTTCTATTCATGAGAAATGTATATGCAAATATATGCAAAACATTTTTTTTAAACCCACATGTTCTTGGAACTTCAACACTCAACCTCAACACTGTTAAAGCTACTACTGAGATATGGATACAACAGTAAATAGACTACATTGCTACTTCAGTTCTTTTTTGGGTAAACAGCTGTAAACCTATTCTCAACAACTGAAAAGAAGTGTCCCCCTGCCACTGTAGGAAGTATAAACAAAAACCTACTAAACCTACCCAAGGCTTAGCTGATAAGTGTTTAATTAAAGCAAGCATCAAACTAAATTTGTCTTTACTTGAAATAAGCAAATCAAACTGACTACGCTCACCCAAAAGACATATGCAATAAATTCCTGTACAGATCTAACTGTTCACCTTGTTTTATTTTCAGGAGGTGTTTGGGGAAGAAGACCTGAGTTCATTATTTTATGGCAGTGGCTATAATGAGAGTCATTACACTGGTGACACCAGTGACAACACTTGCTGTGCAGGTTTAGTGTGCACACAGGGGGAAAGCATGAAGTTTCAGGCAGTGTTCATCCCGATTCTGTACTCCCTGGCGCTGGTGGTTGGCCTGCTGGGGAACGGGCTGGTCCTGGGAGTTCTGTTCCAGCTGCGGCGGATCTGGAGCGTGACCGACACCTTCATCCTGCACCTGGCCGTGGCCGACATTCTGCTGCTGCTCACTCTGCCCTTCTGGGCTGTGGAGGCCACTCAGGGCTGGATCTTTGGCACCGAGCTCTGCAAGCTGATGGGAGCCCTCTTCAAGGTAAGAGTGCACCGCACTGGTTCTGCCTCTGGTTTGAGTTTGGCCTTTCTTCATGTTGGCTTCAGGTATGTGCTGAATCTTAGAGGACTGGTCCAAGCAGCGTCAGTTTCCTCAACCCAGCGCTAAACGCTCATAGAAATACATCTTGGACCATATCAGTTATCATGCAAAACTATATTTCAGGGGTTATTACTGTGTTAATTGGTCTACATATGGTCATCATCACTTTCTCTTGAAGTATACAGCAGATGGCCACAAAAGCTAGAGGTCTGATTCTGTAGTGAAACAAGTACTATACTATACAGCCATTCTGCAACTACAGGCTTCTCACCTTCGTCCTCCATTTTCACAGATAAACTTCTACAGCGGGATCTTCCTGCTGGCCTGCATCAGTCTGGATCGCTACCTGTCCATTGTGCACGCTGTACAAATGTACTCTCGCCGCAAGCCCTGGGCAGTGCAGGCCAGCTGCCTGTTCGTCTGGCTGTTCTGCCTCCTGCTCTCCATCCCCGACTGGGTCTTTCTGGAGTCCGTACAGGATCCAAGAAGGGGATTTAAGACAGAGTGCACCCACAACTACCTGCGCTTCAGCGTCAGTGCCCAGGGCTGGCGCTTGGCCTCTCGTCTGCTCTACCACATCGTCGGCTTCCTCCTGCCCTCGGTGGTCATGGTCTTCTGCTACTCCTGCATCCTGCTGCGGCTTCGGGGCGGCTCCCAGGGGCCGCAGAAGCAGAAGGCCATCAGGGTGATCCTGGTGCTGGTAGTGGCCTTCTTCATCAGCTGGACGCCATACAACATCACCATGTTGGTGGACACCATCCAGTCCAACCGGACGAGCAACAACCAAACGTGCTTGAGTGTGACGGCTCTGGACGTGTCCCTGACAGTCACGTCGACCCTCGGCTACTTTCACTGCTGCCTGAACCCCGTGCTGTATGCTTTCGTGGGCGTTAAATTCCGGCGCCACCTGGTGGACATGCTGAACACCTTGGGCTGCAAGATGAAGGGTCACGTCAGGCCAATGGCGCGAAAGACCTCGATGTGGTCAGAGTCTGGAGACACCTCATACACCTCAGGCTTCTAAGGCGCTGGTGTTCCTCTCTTTTGAACTTCAATGTTCTTTATGGAATCATGTGACTTGGCATGACTGTATATAAGCCAGCTAAAGAGAAAGGAGACTCCCAGAAAAAAAAGACAAAACAGAGTAGAGAAGAATTGTAGGCTGTATGCTTAAAAAGGAGCATAAGATTGCTAGCCAGGCCATTTTCTTGAGCTCTTTCATTCATTAAGCTGGATATGGTGTTCAGGAGTGAATTAAAGGGGGACAAATACAGCATGTTTCTTTATTTTACAAAATATAAAACAAATGATCATAGACTCAAAATACACCCAGAACAGAGGTGAGTTGTGTTGATAATTGAAATTTGTACTTGAATAAAAATAAGGTTTTTTTCAATGCATTTGATTCTGACATAGGTTAGTTTTTTTATCCCTCCATTTATATCCAAACACATGCCCTACAACTAGGCACAGTAACAATCTATTTTTGGTTTGGTTGTATGGGAGGACTATTGTGCTTGGTTTTGATTTGTGACTCCGCCCACTATCACACTGAGGCATGCTGGGAGTTCTGCCTTCTCAAAAATATGAACAGAACGTTCTCATGGTAGCCACATTCAGAACCTGCCATTATCTCTCTATTTCTTTGCGGTGCCTCAAGCTATGCCAGGTATGTTCAAGCTGAGATATCAGCTCTGTACACTTCTTCTCAGTTAGCTAACAAAGAAAGAAAATGTTCACAGATGGTGTTTTTTAAATGCTACAGAATATAATTTCAGGCAAGCAAATGGTGCATATTTCACCATTATAAATTGCAACTTCTTGACTTCCTGCACAGTGGGTAACAGTGCACAACTTTCCTCTCAGTTTACATGCGCATACACATGTACAGTAAAATATGAAAATGTAGATTCTATTAGTGCTTTGGGTGTGACTATCAGTGCTTTGATCTCTGGTTGCCAGTGACTGTAATTCCAAAAATATGAATTGGGGGTAATACCTTAACCATTAGAAATCATGTACAACTGGAGTCAAAATTCCACATACTTACCAAAGTTATAAATGTCTAGGTTTGAGGAAACAAGGCATTTGGAGGCATTCACACAGTAGTGGAGGAAACTGACATTATTTGACATGCTTTGTTGGGATGCTGATGATATTCTACAGCTCTTCGGTGACTGCTATAAACCATTTGGTAATATTTCATATTTCTCTAGTGATTGAAAGATTATTATATAGAAAGTGTTATTATGTTTGTTTTGGTTTTTCTGTGGAGCATTATATCACTTTTACAGTAAATACATTTTTACATTTGTTTTTTTATATTATTTGTTTTTCATTTACAATTGTATTTTCAAAACCACTGACCTAGTACAATGCAGTACCAGATGTGAATGGATGTTTTAAAGTGCATTTTTTATATATTCTAAAAGAATAAAATCAATTTTCTTGTCACATACGCCTCTGTGTATAATTTTTAGATGATCAATAATCAGTAAGAATTAAGAACATTAAATACGTTCTCGGTGTGAAAATTACTTGCTGATATCAGTGTGGAATGTACTGTTTACTAATGTTCACATACACCATCGTCCCTGACAATTTTTGTGTGGGATGAAGGATATTTTAAATATTTACATAAGTGTCTGATGTCCGGTTTGCTTTACAGTGGCTGGTGTATGGCGTCAGGGGTCACATGGCATGAAGCAAGAAAATACACTTTTCTGCAAAGCAACTTGTGAAGCAATGTTATTTCTAATATTTTTTATCAATGTATGTTCTCTTTTTAATGCCATTCATGTGGAATTCATTCTACTTTCAGAGTACATTTCCAGTACTTCATTCATGGTTTATATTATTAGCATTGGGGCATAAGCGTGTAAGTGACATAGTGTTTGGCGCAGTGGCACACTTACTGTACCTGAAGGTGATTCAGAATGCTGTGGTGGCCATGGAGATTGGTTCTAGGTTGGAGTGTGGCATTTTGATGCAATGGTCATTTCATTTCAATGGTCTTTCTCATTTTTATATTTCTTCAAATGTCATCTGTGAAAAAAGTAGTGGTATTGAGACGAGGCAGTGGTGCCCGTATATCGAGCAAGTTCGATAGTCTATGGCAAGCTTGCTTGACTCCACTAGATTCAGCTGATAGAATACAGTCAGGCTTGATCGCAGCCAGCCCTGTTGAATCTAAACCTCACTTATATTGATCCTTACCATCAAAGTGAAGTAGCCATCACAATGTTTCTACAAACACACTATTCCACAATCAAAGGGAGTTCCTGAAGAGATTAAATTTTTTAAGTTGAAATATATCAATCTGGAAATAGTTACAAAGCCATTTTCTAAGGCTCTGGGACACAATATGAACCATTATCTTCAAATAAAGAACAGTGGAGAATCTTCCAGGAGTGGTCAGCCTGCCAAAATGTCTCCAAAAGGCACAGCAACAACTCATCCAGGAAGTCAGAAAAGATCCCAGAAGAACACCCAGAGAACTGTCGGTCTCTCCAGCCTCAGCTAAGGTCAGTGTTCATGACTCTACAATAAGAAAGAGACTGGGCAAAAATGGGATTCATGGGAGAGTAGTAAGGTGGAAAGCACTGCTAACCTAGAGAAACATCAATGCTCATCACACATTTGCGAAAAAGCATGGTGGTGGCAGGGTTAACACTGTGGGGATGCTTTGCTGCCTTGGGACCTGGATGACTTACCATTATTGAAGAACCCATGAGTTCTGCTCGGTACCAGAAAATTCTTAATGAAAATGTCCGGCCATCTGTCTGTGAGCTGAAGCTGAAGCGTGATTGGGTTATGCAACAAGACAATGGTCCAAAACATAGTGAACATAAGTAAATCCACATCTGAATGGCTGAAAAGAAACTAAATGAAAGTTTTGGAGTGGTCCAGGCAAAGTCCTAACTTGAACCTAACAGAGATGTTGTGGCAGGACTTGAAACAAGCAGTTAACTCTCAAAAACCTACCATTTTGTCTGAATTAAAGCGGTTCTGCAAAGAAAAGTGGGCTATAATTCCTCCACAGCTATTTTAAAGACTGATTTCAAATTATGGTAAGCATTTGGTTGCAGTTATTGCTGCTAAACTTAGTGCAACCAGTTATTGGGGGGCAATTGCTTTTTCACATGAGTGATATGGGTGTTTTTATTCATGAAATATTTTTTTTTTAAAGTGTTTTGTTTTTACTCCTGATCGCTTTGTTTAATATTACATTTTGTCAATGTGAGAAATATGCAATAATAGTGGAAATCAGGGAGGGGCCAAATGCTTTTTCACAGCACTGTATATCAGCCAGTGAAACTTTCTGGATGGTCTGGAACCATGTGTGGTTTCATTCAGATTGTTCAGGCCGTAACACCTCAGAGAACAGCAAACTGTTGAACAGATTGTCAGATCTGATATGTTAATAATCCCTCAAGATCAGATTAAACTAGTTTCTATCTCTGTGGCTTCTGACATAAAAGACTGTGTGGGAAGTCACTTTATTTTATCTGTTTCACATGCTTATTCAGGGAGTGGTGTTTGTACACACATTTTATAGTGCTCTACTTGGGATTTGAACCTGTTGTAACTGTTTGTTTAAATACCCAACTGTGTAGCCATAATGTTGTTTCAGTGGCCTAGTTGACAATGGAGCACAGGGCATAGTGTCACTTCTATGCCTATAATTGACTTTCAATTAATCCAATTTATCTATCATAGCATCTTTAATTAATAGAATTGTTTCAAGGCAAGGGTGCATTACTTATGAACAGTAAAAAATGTATGGGTAGGAGCGCTTCCTGGACTCAAATTGAGTTTGTTTGAGGTGCTCTTTGGATGGGATACGTATAGACATCAAAATCAAAGAAAACTCCAAGGCACTCTCTTTTTTAACAATTAAAATGCCTTTATTGTTGTGGCATGGTCATATTAAACCTTTAGAAACAAACTCTGACGCGTTTCAGCATCAAGCTTTCGTCAGGGAGTCAAAACGGAACTGAACAGTGTAAAGGTTATGACAATTACATTTAAAAAACGACGAGCTAAGTTGAGCTGAATGGCCTGTTCTTGTCATCACTTTTCTTCTCTTCATTATTCTGAGAATGCAATATTTACTATGAAAAAGAAACATAGCACATGTTCTGTGAACAAGTCAGTATGTGTTGCTCCCGATTTGCATGTCTTGCTGCCTGGGTCTGGTTCCATAGTGATGGATTGATCTCTGACAGCTGCATCACAACCATCCTTTGGGCCCGATTGGGACAAGATAAAATGCCTCACATCCGTGGGGAAACTTATCTAAATGAGCCTCTTAACTGTATAAAAGCTGACTTTTTTGCTGCTGTTTTGCCTGTGAACAACACAATAAGAGCAAATGTGATGTGACACTGTGCTGTCGACAAAGTGACAAAAAAAAAACCCAGCATGTTGGTGTATACTTGCACACCAGACTTCTCTCAAAGGGCTCCCTTGACAAAAGAGAAGGCAATCTCAGTGGGACTCACCTGGTAAAATAAGGGTAAAATACAAATAAACTAATGTTGACTGAATCTAGGAGTGGCTAATGGTATGCATACAAAAACAAGTCGAGTCTTTTCCTGCCATCTACCAAAGTGTCTTGCGCCTACCTGTGGTCAAAAACATAATTACACTTTTTCTTTTTTTAAATAATGAAATAAACTACAGAGCCCCCAGTGCTCACAAATTGAAACTTAATTTTCAGTATCAGGCTAATTTGAGTTTGTCGTAACATTTTTCAAGCCGTATATAAAATTGCTTTTCTGTGTGCGCGTCTATACTGTAAGATGACGAGGGTTCTTACAGTACTGACACAAACACAGAAGAGTAATTTTACATACAGTATGTGCATAATTAGGCAAGCCCTGCTCCTGAAAGGTTTTAATGGAGAAATAAGTCAGAGAATTCAAATGTTTATTCATACTCAAAACTGAATCCTAAACAAGAAGAATTATATTTATCTTCCAGAAACAAAAATAAAACATACCCCGCAGCTATTAGGAAATTGGAGTAAGTGTACTTATTTTAGTAGCCTAATACCATTGAACTGTAGTGTAAGTAAAACAGGCACTTCTGTCAGGACCACTGTCATCAAAGTAGAACTTTATTGACAATAAAGGCAATACAGTTATGTTTGGCGGTATGGCTCTGTTCTGGAGCTCTCCCGCCAACCACGCAGCCCGCGTGGATAAGGCCGGAAGGCCAGCAGCCAAACCCCCTTAGAGGGGTACACACAGAACAGATCCAGCAGCAAAGCAAGTTCTTAACACATAGGGATGGAGCAATGCAATTTCTTAACACATAGGGATGGAGCAATACAAATTCTTAACACATAGGAATGGAGAAATGCAAATTCTTGACGCATGGGGATGGAGCTGGGGTGGTGGAGGGGATTTACGAAGCAACGTGCAGCGCTTGCATGCAGGAGGAGCAGCCGAATGAGTAGAGGGAGGCTGTTTGAGCAGACCGCCCTGTTAGTGAATGTACTGTGATAGGCGAACATCACTCAGCTGAGCCATCAGCTGATTCAGCCGGAGCGCTTGACTCTCGTGGCCTGCCAGAACTACACGATGCTCCATTAAAGCTGCAATAAATATGGCAAATCAGAAGGCATTAGGCAATAGACTATTATCTTGTGCTGTCTAGCAAAAGAAACTGCTGTAAAATTGCGCCACAACTACAGGAGAAACTCAATGCAGCAAGAGAGATCACTTCCCCTGATCTCAGTGAAATGGCAACTATGATCAGCTGTTCTAAATGTTTGTGCATCTGCCTTTTCCCAATATTTTTGGTCCAGTGTTGATAATGCTTACCCCACTGGAGTTCTTTCTTCTTCTTAACAACACACAGTGATGGCTTGTTTTTGCAGATACACATCCAAATGTATCTGGACATGCTATAAGGACTTCATCTTATCCAACAAAGCGTTCTTACCTCTCTGAAAATCATTCACAACTGTTATTCCATAAATGCCAGAATACCAAAAATATAACAGGAATATAGTGAAGAACATAAACTGTAAATTTGTGATCAATCTGCTCTTGTACCGTAATATCATAATAATTGTATCATAATGATTGAAGCTATGTCCATTGTGTTTTATGTTTGTTGAGAAGTCATTTGTTTATATTGTTTTACTTTCCATTTTTTCAGTTTTCACTTTAATGGACTGTGCATACTGTATAGTCACCTTTTTTCCCACCTGCCCGTTGACAATAAATAACACTTCATGACAACACAACTGTTTTGGGTGTTGGCTGTTTCTGAGATGAACATAAAACACACAGGAACAAATGCTAGTGCAGGGGTCTTAAACGTTCATTGTGTGATGGAGAGTGCAACACCCTTGCAGAGTAGTACTTACAGGATTTCCTGTTGGAGATGCTTACCATATACTTAAGTTTCTTGTTCTTTGAGTTTGTGTTAAAATAAAGAGGAAGAAAAACTACAATGCTTAAAACAGAAACTTTTCACCGCTCTAAGACGCAAGCGGAATTTCATTTACGGTCAGTTTCAACTGCATTTGCATGACTGACTGAAAATGGCATGTCAGGCTTAATTTCGCAATGCTTATAGCCGCTGTTCATTTGTGACTACTGCTTATTTTAAACAGCAAAACAGAGGAGCGTAGCTCAGTAGGTAACAACCACGTCTTCAGTTTCTTCCTGCAGTCATTTCTCTCTCAATCGGCCTCCCACAATTGAACTTCACAAATGAGAAAAGCCTGCCGCTGCTGCTGGTTGCTGAGCAAAGCAACAGCCTATTGAGATGAAGCCAAGTTGCTGTATGAATGCACAATGTACGAAATTAATTTTTCATCTTGTGTTCAGGTCACACTGCTATAAAAGAGTTTCCTTGTCATGTAGGTGTGATGACAGCCTAAACCCACGACTAACTCAAGCCAAAAGACAATGTCATCGGGGAGGAAATAGCATCAAACATGCATCGCGCTGTGCTCAGCACAGTTCAAACAACATTTTTACACAGCACAACATTTAAATACACGTATGGTCATGTCAATTAAGAAATTCACAAGTCAAATATAAAGCTTAAAGGGATAGTTCCCCTTCTGGGGTTATTTGATGCTGTTTCAGTTTTATGAGTCATAACATCACCATTCAAGCTGTTTTGGTCTTAACTGAAGTGAGTCAATCCCCCAAATGACGCCGTACCAATCACTGTGAATCCAGCAAGTCATCAGAAACTTCTCTAAATATTTACTATCTTTCATCACACCCAAAAACTCCCCGGGTCAATGAGAAACACTTAAACTGAAATAATATTTTTTTTTAACCACAGACCATTGGGGGAGGCACCAGCTGGAGGTTCAGTTCTAAGGCATGCCACTTTTTGCCCTGTGATCACATCTCTATCTGCAACCATCCCTGGTTTCCCACTGTCTAAACAAAGTGAAAAAATAAATAAGGAGGGTGGACTGTCTGCGCATCATTATATATTAAAAAAGAACCTGTGAAACGATATATACTTCCTAATATTAATAATAACATTAGCTTGAGCTGTTTAGTCATACATATGTAGCAATGTGTTCCAAGTGGAAGATTAAGGATTTCTTTCATTTTCCAATACAAGTCACTTTTTGGCAGAGCAGCAACATTTATTTTTTCTTTTTGGCAGGAGAATTTTTATTTTTTTTTATTTTTACAAAAACCAAGTGCACATTCTAAATATTATTTACACAAATTAAAATACAAATTGCAATAAATAGTTAAATTTTGTGTACAAAAGTTAAAATGTATAACGAAGTATGAACAACTTATTCTTGGTTTAAAAAAAAATATATATATATATATAGTTACAAGTCCAGTTTCCAAACCATTCTGCATTGCCACCCAATTTAATATATGACTAAAGACAAGCTGGGTTGAGATAATAAACTACAGCATACTGTATTAATATTAATTGGTTGATTGATTGATTTCTTTCTTTCTTTCAAATTGTTTCTTGAATGAGATAATAAATGCATCACAACTGGTTCTCTACTCTGTCAACCAAGTTCAGATTTTGTTTAACTGTTTCCATGGGACACACATTGTCATGTTCCTCAGATTGCCCAGGTGTAGGCGGCGCTGGCTCATCCCAAATTGGCAAATCCCGGTCGGCAGCTGCACCGCGTCGGCATCTCAGCTTGTCCGTCAGGTGCCGCCGGAAGTTGACGCAAAGGCAGGCGTAGAGCACAGGCTTCAGACAGCAAGACAGGCAGCCTAGGGCAGCAGTGACCACCAGAGAGACGTCGGCGGCTGCTCTCTCCTCACAGGCACCGCCCATTTTGCTCTCTGCGCTCGATCGGACGGTGTCCGCTAACAGGGCGAAGTTATACGGCGTCCAGCTGACGAGGAAGAGAGCCACCAGTGCCAAGATCAGCCTGCTGGCCTTCCGCAGCCCCGGGGAACCCTGCTGGAGCCGTGGCAGCATGCGGGAGCAGCAGAAGACCGCGACCACCGAGGGCAGGAGGAAGCCGATGGTGAGGTGGGACAGTCGGGAGGCCAAGCGCCAGTCTTGGGCTCTGGTGTCGAAGTTGTGAGCGCACTCTAATCTTCCCCCTCTCCTCGGATTGCTCACCGTCTGTAGAAAGACCCAGTCGGGGATGGAGAGCAGGAGGCAGAACAGCCAGACGAACAGGCAGCTGGCCTGCACTGCCCAGGGCTTGCGGCGAGAGTACATTTGTACAGCGTGCACAATGGACAGGTAGCGATCCAGACTGATGCAGGCCAGCAGGAAGATCCCGCTGTAGAAGTTTATCTGTGAAAATGGAGGACGAAGGTGAGAAGCCTGTAGTTGCAGAATGGCTGTATAGTATAGTACTTGTTTCACTACAGAATCAGACCTCTAGCTTTTGTGGCCATCTGCTGTATACTTCAAGAGAAAGTGATGATGACCATATGTAGACCAATTAACACAGTAATAACCCCTGAAATATAGTTTTGCATGATAACTGATATGGTCCAAGATGTACTTCTATGATCGTTTAGCGCTGGGTTGAGGAAACTGACGCTGCTTGGACCAGTCCTCTAAGATTCAACACATACCTGAAGCCAACATGAAGAAAGGCCAAACTCAAACCAGAGGCAGACCCAGTGCTGTGCTCTCTTACCTTGAAGAGGGCTCCCATCAGCTTGCAGAGCTCGGTGCCAAAGATCCAGCCCTGGGTGGCCTCCACAGCCCAGAAGGGCAGAGTGAGCAGCAGCAGAATGTCGGCCACGGCCAGGTGCAGGATGAAGGTGTCGGTCACGCTCCAGATCCGCCGCAGCTGGAACAGAACTCCCAGGACCAGCCCGTTCCCCAGCAGGCCAACCACCAGCGCCAGGGAGTACAGAACCGGGATGAACACTGCCTGAAACTTCAGGTGGCTGCAGGGCTGGAGGTCATCTCCTTTGTAATGATAGTCTCCATAATCAAATGTACTGTTGTGTAGGAACAGACCATCCAAGTCTACCTCCATGGGTGCCTGTGAAAAATAAAATAAAATTGGGAAGCATTGATGAGGTGAAGTTCTCATGACAAAAAATCATGTGATCAGTCATGAGGTGAAGATGTCATGATCAAAAAAAAATTTGTAAGTGGTCAAGATGTCATGACAAAATTTAAATGGGGTGAAGAGCAAAATCATGAAGTGAAGACATCATGAGAAAACTTTAGAGAGCAGTCATAACATTTGGATTTTAAAAAGTATCACAATGTATCCTTTTGCAATCTTTTTTGTAACTTTTAATTGGTCATTTAATGGTCATAATGTGAATTCAATCCTTTTGTTTTTCACATTTATCTGTTGTTTGCAGAGAAATACAGACATCAGACATTGACCTCAGACTGCAGATTCGTATTCCTGCTGAACTGGAGCTGAACTGAGAGATGTAGTAAGAGTTGTGTCATTGCTGCAATGTCACTTGCATGACAATGAGAAATATTATTTTCCACAAAACAGCCCCATGACATAAGAATGGAAAGTTTTCTCTCACTGAACCACATGACCAGCATGATGAACAGTGATACATTGTTGTGTCTCCAAATGTCCTGTCATTTTACATACTATATATGTGTGTGTGTGTCATGAGAGAGAGAAAGAATTTGTGTGAGAGAGTGATGAAATAGATGAAACACTGTCTCAAGCAACATTCACAGGATTAAGTTAAAAAGTATTAAGCTTGATTGAAAAAACAGCTATTGAAAAATACAAACAAGCAGAAATCACAAGACCAAATGAAAGTTCAAATAAGTAGGCCTACAGAGAAGGCAGTTAAGAAGACACTGTTGCTACAGGAAAAGGAAACTTACAAAAATAGTAGCGAAACAGTAGCGAAATTATAAGAAGTTGTCTTACCGCACAAACCACGGTTCAGAGCTCTGGTTAAAAACGCATATGCTGTTCCCGTGTGGATGAAAACTGGTCTACTGTGAATAATTTTCCAGAATGTAAACAGTGACTGACTGATTCCTTTCGGCAAACAGAAGGACCACTGGGAGAAAGCACATTAGAGTGAAGCAGACTGATAGAGCGATGTGCAGTACATTAAGGAAGTGGCTGAGCTGCAGCTCGCGTCTGTGACTGCCCTGGTCAGATGACCCAAGCGATTTCGGAAATTCTCGGTTGGGTCAACAGCACGCGCGGCAGCTGCTAGGCGTCGGCCTCGCACTCCCACTCCCGCAGCGCAGCCTGGCCTGTTCGCACTCCGCATTGCAGGGCATTCAGGCTCAAGTTGTGTAATCCAGCACACAAGAGGTGCGTCCCTCCTTGGCTCAGCTGTCATAGTAAACAGCACCCCAGCGAGGGCTGCCACCCAGTTGTCTCTGAGAAGAGAGGAGAACATTTATCAGTCGGTGCTTATGGTTTGCTAGTTCCATCGCACCGTATCTCTCTGGTGGTAAGGACAATGAAACGTCTACCAAATCCACGATCTCCATCCCATTTTTCAATGCACCTCCACAACTAATATGCACAAATAACTAAAAAAAAAAAACGCTTGACGGACACCAAATACATATGACATATCAGTATGTTACATCTTGACCCCCTGCAAATTTACAAACTTGAGCTAGTGCTATTTGTTCAGCAATTTGAGCTGAATAGGGCTGTTATACACATAGACGTTATGGTGCTTTATCGGGCCATAACGCTTGTTCCACCCCGCCCTTCTTATCAGGGTTCTGTCTCTGTGCAGCTTGCACTCTTCGTCACCACTGTACGTCGCTTTGGATAAAAGCGCCTGTCAAATAAATGTAATGTAATGTTCCGGCTTTGGGTGCACGGTCAACTGATCACCGAATAACCGCCAGGGGGCGATATGCTCACATTCTTCACCATATGTTCAGCATGCTGGCTAGTGATCGCATAAAATATTGAACTGGTTTAACTAGGTGCAAACTATTGTACATGTATGTATGACATCTGCAAAATTTGTAAACTCCTTATCCATTATTCAGCACCGCAGAATACAGATTATAATCAATATGTTGGGTTATATTGTGTTATAAGCAATATCCTCTGCTCTTTACTGACATAACATGCATGACAGGGCTATACATTTCAATTGATTAATAGATACATTCATGTGATATGAATGTGAATGTAGGTTTTGTAAAATCTGAACATCTTGATGATAGGTGTTCTGATGACTGGCCGTTAGGAAATGATTCACTTTGTCCAAAGTTTTAAATTTCAAAAGACATTACAAAGACATGTGATGTTTTCATTGTTTTTAGTCTCATGGCTATATACATCCATCCATACATGAAATGCAGTTATTGCATATATGTATTTTATCACTGCTTCATGTAACACTGCATGTTGCTTATATACTTACAAAATCTTTAAATCAATATCACATATACATTTATTAAAATCTTTATAGCTATTGTCAATGTCAATATGTAACCCATTCATTTTAAAATGTATTACACAATAGTGACCAACAATCCGCAAAGTTGTTCTCAGTATAGACCACAATGAAGCTTATTTGTCTTTGTGTTATTTATTTAAATGGGAAAAAGTTTTGCATCAATATACAGAGTCATAAGTTACATTTGAAGATTTGTATTGTATTTTCCCCCACGTATGTATACACAGGGAAGGGTCACCCCAAAGGTATTTAAATTGATGTTTAAGACCGGTACATTTACATTGTATTATGAACATTTTTTTCAAGAAGCCATAAAAAAAAATCCAGAGCAAAACAAGTAAACAAATTACAAAAAAAAAGAAAAACAAAAAAGAAAAAACTTTGCATACAATGTAAAAATGCATTATTGTAACAAACTGGCAATACTGTTAGACAAGAAATACATAAGGAAGAAGCTACTGGCACAATATTTGATATGTTTTAAACAATTTTGCAGCGTAAGTCCCTTTGGTCATGAAATAGCCTTCTTGTTTTAAGTTGAAGGTGTCTATCATAAATTGGTCAGTTTTGGTGGATTGGGCAACATCTGTGGTGACTGGTGGCGTCTAAAGTTTGTCTTCGTTCAAATAACAAAGTTCCATTAGGAAAGAAGCCAACACTAGGAGCAGATCGAGTGCTTGTTCGTCTTGGAAGACAATCTGGCGACCAGAGCCGTCCCTCCCACGAGGCAGATCGGGCTCTGCACCCACGGCCCTGTCTTCTCACAGCGGTTTCCCTGCCGAAGAGTCAGAAGGTGCCGATGATTTGGAGGGGTCCCCAAATAATTTTTGCATTGGGGCCCCCAAAAGTCTAGGGATGGCCTAGCCAGCGGTAGCGCATTTTTGAAAAAGAAGACTGCGCAGAGACAGCCAACGTTGTCGTCTGACGGGGTAATATTGAGAAACTTATCAAATCAAATTTTAAAGATGCTTTCTGTATTTTAAATGCCTGCTCTGTCGCATAATTCGTCATGCAATGGTCTGCATGTGCATCATCAAGTTTAAATAAGTGGTGGGAATGTCACCCCCGACTCCACCAGCAGGAAAAATCATATAGAGGAGCAATGTACAAACGCAAACACATTGAATCGATAATGCTACAAAAAAGCCATCGTGAGACGGTATCAAATGTTACTTTTAATATTAAAAAATCACAGATTAATGCTTTATTATGGGGCTTATCCACAGTTACCTGTAAATTATACAGGGCTGCAGATAGAGGACATTTGTATCATTAACTTTTTTGAAGGTGAGTGAAATGCCTATAGCACTTCATGACTTGAAAACATGGAAATGACTCATATTTATGTAAAATATTTTTGACACAGTTATGGCTTCACATACATCTACCACCATACAATGGGTATGTCTGAAGTCCACACATGCCGTATGATACACCTATATGTGTGCGTTTTTTCCAATAACCCAATATAACCACTGGTATGGTTTCTATAGTGAAACAGGAAATGACACTTTGACACTTTGATCAGTCAAAAGGTTTACACGACGGGGGGGGGGGTAAAAAAAGAAAGAAATGGAAACCACCCTTTATCTACATACCCAATGATGATACATGGATTACTGCAGCTGCCAATGTTACTGCGAACGTGGTTTTTTTCCAAGCCACATCACGTGGATTCAGAGAAGAATACAGAAAATGATGATCTGGCTCCACAGGCCAGCCACTAAATCTTGCCAACATTTGCATGCCAGTAGAACTCTCACATGTGGAGACTGTGCATAAGTGGAAGTAGTGAATGTTTCATGTCCTCTTTTCTCACTGTTGCAAAAGTCATTTCACACTGATATAAACACTTTCTGAGCTCCAGTGGTTGAGCATGAGCTCCAAAGAGTGAAATCTAAAACAATGGAAAATTATTGTTGATCGGCGATAGAAACGTGACATTGTTTGGTTGCAGTTCTTGCCCGTTCTTAGGTTTAAGGGGGCAATCATTTTTTCACATGGGCTGATATGGGTGTTCGGTAACTTTTTTCATTAAAAAAATTGAAATAATCGATTTAAAAATGTGTTTTGTATTTCTCGATTTCCCTTTGTCTAATATTACATTTTGTCTAAAGATCTGAAACCATTGAGTGTGACAAATATGCAGTTACAGGAAACCAGGTAGGGGGGAAATGCTGTTTCATGAAACTGTATATAATACAAGATGGCTGAAGGAACTTAAAGGTACTTTAACATCATTAAAACTAATTAACTCTTTAAGCAGGCACTCAAAGCACACTCGGGCCTAGGGGCAGTTGTTGATGTGTCAGGTGATCACTGGTGAATTATGTCTTACGGGGTATTGGGCTTCAGTCACTTGTAAGCCATGAAGGTGGATGTGTGAGAACAATTCTTTTGAGTTCTCTCAGAGCACTCTTGAGTCTCCCTGTGGACTTCCTGTGGACTTCCTGTGAGGTCACAGCCGGCCCTTCCATTTGGCCATACAGGCGACCGCCTAGGGCCCTGGCTTGTCTACGGGGCGCCTGTGTGGTGCTTTTAATTAATCATTTTAATTATTTATTATTTTGGAGCCCATTTTTATTATTTATTATTTTGGGCTCCACAGGCTCATGGGGTGACTCTGGTGTGCACATTGGTAAATAAAGTGCAATTCATTGGACCTGCTGTTGCCGTGTCACAGAGTCTGTTGCTCACCGCATTACTGAGCTACAGTGACAAGCAAAGTACCAGTGTTACTGTGGAGGGTTTCCATAGACAGCAGGCGCTGAAACAATATTATCTATTTACTATTATGTCATAAAAATTCTGTGAATGGGAAAGTGAATCAAAAGCATGCTAATTAGCCTGAACTGAATGTTTGACATCAAATAAATATCCCAAAAAAGAGTTATTTATTAATTCTACATAGCACCACACAAGTGAACATAATCTTTTTGTATGTCTCATTTGCA
Organism: Anguilla rostrata; assembly: GCF_018555375.3. NCBI lineage: Eukaryota > Metazoa > Chordata > Actinopteri > Anguilliformes > Anguillidae > Anguilla > Anguilla rostrata. The sequence continues at coordinate 72,817,321 of NC_057933.1, read as the reverse complement.
TTTAAAAAGCTTGGTTATGAACAAATAGCTATTTTACCTGAAGTGAGTAACCATAAGCTGTGTCTAAACTGGCCTTGACTGTAACTCTAGCTGAAAACCTCTTAAATAGCTTGGGTAGGAAATCAGGATATTTAATGGGAGGCCATGTTTGACAGTATGTGCAGCCAGTTTCAAAGAACACCACAGCCTGTAGCTGAGGCCTTGGGGAGTTGAGTTGAAATGTAACTTTTTGGTAATTAGACCAGATTTTCTTTTTGTTGTTGTTATTTATTTGCGTGTGACTTCACTTACAACTCCACCTGCCTCTCTCCCAGGCTAAGTTCACATCACAACGGAGGAATAAGAGGTGTTCTCGCTCTCTGAGCTGAACGGTCCCGTGGCCCTGTGCCTCTTCTGTCCCCAGCTATCCAATCTGAGAAGGCCGACGGACGACAGCAGCCCCTTCCACATCTCCACGAGCTCCCTGCGGAACTTCACCCCCACGAAGCCGTAGAGCAGCGGGTTGAAGGCGCAGTGCGCCAGGCCCACGCTCTCCGACACCAGAGTCCCGACGTCCAGGGCGTGGTCCAGGCTGCAGCTCTGGCCAATCACGCTCAGCCGCTGCAGGCTGTCCACCAGCCGAAATCCGTTGTAGGGCGCCCAGCACAGCAGGAAGACGGAGACCAGGGACACGATGAGCCGCAGGGACTTGCGCTTCTGGCGGCGGGTGGCGTGGCACAGGGCGCGAAAGATGCGCACGTAGCAGTAGAGCATGACCAGCAGGGGGAGCCCGAAGCCCACCACCATGCTGACCAGCTGCAGGCTCACCTGCCACTTCTGGGAGTCGCCGTGAGAGAAAACGAGCTGGCAGACGCGGATGTCGGACCGCGGCAGCTCCACCACCTCCCTGTACTGGATGTCGATGGCGGCCAGGCTGAGGCAGGCCACCCAGATGACGGCGCAGGCTATCTGGGCGTGGCACGTGTTGCGCCGCCAGCCCGCGCTGACGGCGTGCACGATGGCCAGGTAGCGGTCGAAGCTGATGCAGGCCAGGAACAGGATGCCGCTGTAGAGGTTGAGCGAGAAGGCGGCGCTGGCCACCTTGCAGGCCGCCGTGCCGAACAGCCACTCGCGTGCCCACTGCACCGAGTAGAAGGGCAGCGTGAGCGCCAGCAGGAGGTCAGACACGGCCAGGTGCAGCAGGAAGGTGTCCGTCAGGTTGAAGGAGCAGGGGCCGCGGCGGGAGTGGCGGTAGCGCCACACCACGCACAGCACCAGGACGTTGCCGACCACCGCCAGCAGGAAGACCAGACTGTACACCACAGGACAGAACCGGCTGCCAAACTGCCAGGTGTTCTGCAGGTCGCATGGGGCGGGCAAGGAACCATAGTCGAAGGTGCTGTTATAATCCTCATCGTACTGAAATGAAACCAAATGCACTCATCAGACACTTTGCAATCCAATTTGTATCAGATCGCAACGCTTTTACAACAAGATCTTGAACTAAGACTCCTAAAACACATATCCTTTTCGGGGTCGTGGTCTGGCAAATATTCTAAATTAAACTAGCAAATAATTAAGTAACTAGCCAAAAGCTATTTAACTTAGTTATTTAATCACTAAAAGCTATTTTAAACATTACACAAAATTAATTATTATTATTATTATTATTATTAGGGGTCCAAGCAGCGAAGCTGGTGGAACCCTATTGTATCTGTTAGGATTATTATTAGGGGTCCAAGCAGCGAAGCGGCTAGAAGACATCCATGGCGACGCAAGTAATCCGACACCGTAGGGTCTAGTTTTTATCAGTGAGGGGAGGGTCTGAACGTCAGGGAAGCAATGGAAGCCAGTACCAGTCAGAGTGCATGCTAGGCTACTAAAAGTTTGTTAGTAAAAGCTTTTTAAGAGGATGAATAATTACTTTTCTTTGGAATGGATCCATTTGAAGACAGTATCGGGTGAGTTTGTTTAGTCTTTGAATCTGTCTTTATGCTGAGAAATAGCTAAACCATTTTATTGATAGGTTTTGAGTTTCTGTGCAAAACGCGCTGGTATAATAAAACAATGACGGTACTACATAAATAGTCCACTTTGTTCCGTTGCTACCATAACATAACAAACTATCTTGTGTCTACAGCTGCAGTTTCTCGCTGCAATTACTAGTATTGAATAGGCCTATAAACAAAAGACGCACTTTATGCTGTAGTAAATAATACTACTTAAATAAATAATACGGTACTCTGAGCGCAGTACACAGGTAGCAGGGATGGCGAGTTGATATTTCGTTTTTTGCTACTAAAACTCTGTTAGTAAAAGCTTTTTGAGAGGATGAATCATTACTTTTCTTTGACATGGATCCATTTGAAGACAATATCAGGTGAGTTCGTTTAGTCTTTGAATCCGTCATTATGCCGAGAGAAATCGTTTTCTCAACTTAATCTCTATATTGACTGTAAGCTTAACAGTGAAAACGCTCACTGAATAACGAAATAAACGAGACAAAGTTTTTTAAAATTATACGATGTCATTCTACGGTCAATATCTGGGACTAAACATTGAATAAATATACAATCTTACTATTGGTTTTACGCGTAAAGATGTCCCTTTTGCGACTGAGTGGTCATATATTGTCTTGGACAATCCGTTTGTGAAATATATGCGCATTTGTGATGCCTGGGTAGGCTACCTTCAAAAATAGCTGTGCGTAATACCACACCTGTTGCTTACGGCGTTGTCGCCCTTTTTAGTACAATTTGGCTTGATTGACAATTCATTTATTCAGTAGGTGAGAGTATATGCTTTCTAACGATGTATAACATGTCTGATTTTGCTTTTGGAATAGTGTTTTATAGGTCAGCGTAACTGAAAATTTTCTTATCTGCCAATGCCTAAATAAATAATACGGTAGGCTACTCTGCGCGCAGCACGCAGGTCGCGAGTTGTTATTTCGTCTTTTGTTTCATGTCATATTTATTATTTGAAATGTGTATTTATGTGTTATTCTATCTGTCTCTGAGGCGCTCTGAAATGTGCATTCTCTGCTAAGCTGAGCAATGGATTGGAATATGTGTGTGACGCCTATTACATACATCTGGCATGTATTACGCCTACATACATGCCAGACCAAATGCTGTTTTATACTTTTGCGTAGTCTGCATAGTTTCCGTTGTGTGCGGCACTCGCGAAGGGCCAAACCATTTGTGCGGCATATTGCACGTTGTGATTTTGTTACTGACCGTTATAGTTCAAAAGACAACACCTTCATTCATATTTCCAAACCTACTAAATACTGCACCAATGACCACAAAAATGCTCAGCTAGATGTAACTTGTTGCAACGAAGACATTCACCTGACAAAAGCGCTTTTAGTCGCATATTTAACGTTGCCTATCGTATTTGTGAATCGACTGTTAAAACCTGTTAATTAGAGCCATATGCCAGTGACCTCATGTCAGCAGTCAACCAATCATCTTCTTTACGGCGTATGCGGGCACTGGTTACTAACTACGCGATTTTAATTTCTTGAGGAGGTCCGCCTCTTCAACCCTGGCCGTGGTCTGCAACCGTCGCACATTGCGCACAACCCCTACACAGACCTATTTTTACATGTACTATGCAGAAGTATAAAACAGCCTTCAGTGTTACGACATAGTAAAGGCCTTTACGCCTAGCGGCTAGGAGACATCCATGGCGATGTTGGGTGAAGGTATATGATCATGAGGACAAAACTATTTAACCCTCCTCTTATGTTTGGGGTCAATTTTACCCCATTCAATGTTTACTGTCTCTAAAAATATGGTTACCATACTTTTTTCAGCTAGATATTTCATGACTTTTCCTAACTTTATGGGGAAAACATGGCAAACATGAAATTAACCTAAAAAAATATTTTTAATGTCCTGTACACATGTTGTACGCATTGGTGTTGTTGGGGTCATTTTGACTCCAAGCTCTATTGTTATATAAAACCATTATTTTGATCTTGTTTTTGTTGTTGGCTGAGGGCACTTTCACATTAATTTGTGTGTGTGTGTGTGTGTGTGTGTGAGAGAGAGAGAGAGAGAGAGAGAGCACGCATGCTCTCTCTCTCTCTCTCTCTTATATTTGTGTGAGGAGAAAACATAGTTCCCACGAGATCTCTGATCATTCTCGCAACATGGGGGCGGGGGCAAACTTATAATAAGGGCTGCACACACAGCCCTCTAAACCATTTCTCTTTGCATTTGTGCCTCAACTAAAGATTTTGAAAATGACCACCAGACAGAGGCGTATATTTTCTGCCACTGAGGTTCTGTCACAGATCTTAGAGGGTGAAAGTGATTTAGATGAGGATATGTTTGAGACTGAGAATAATGTTGAGGAAGACCCTGGCTGTGTGGCATCCTCCTCTGATGATGAGAATGAAGCCTTTGAGATACCACATTCTGCCCTTCCTTTTTTTTCTCAACCATCACTAAACTGTCTTGTCATGTCTCAACCACCAAAAGACCCTCCTGTCATCTCTCAACCACCAAGAGACCCTCCTGTCATCTCTCAACCACCAAGAAACCCTCCTGTCATCTCTCAACCACCAAGAAACCTTCCTGTCGCCTCTCAACCACCAACAAACCCTCCTGTCATCTCTCAACCACCAAGAACTGACATGTTTACTTCCAAAAATGGAGAACTACCATGGTCTGGATCCCCAGTTGAAAGACAGGGTAGACTTAGTGCTGCTAATGTCATCAAAATGGTTCCAGGCCCCACCAGATATGCTAGCAGTCATGTACAAGACATAAAGTCTGCATTTGAACTCTTCATAACATCATCAATGCAAAACAATATTCTTGAGATGACAAACTTAGAGGGGAGGCGTGTGTATGGTGACAATTGGAAAGAGCTGGATGTGACCCACTAGCAATGCTATGTTGGGTTGCTTATTTTGGCAGGAGTGTACAAGTCAAAAGGTGAAGCAACAGCAAGCCTTTGGAATGCTGACACTGGTAGGGCAATTTTTGCAGCTACAATGTCTCTCCCACATTATATGCTTTGACGTCAGGGAATAAGGCAGGGTCGACAGGAGCGTGACAAACTTGCACCTATCTCCTTTGAATGAAGAATTGATACCCACGGGTACCTAGTTGAGCTGTTATGTTCATTTTTTATCAAAACTCAATTCTGGTGACTAATTTACTTTTTATTGGTGTTTCTTCATTATTGAATAACTGTTATAAGTTACTTATTGATGTTCTGAAGTGTTTTCTGAACCTAAACGTTTGAAATTTGACATTTTAAATATTTTTTCCTGGGGTCAAATTGACCCCAAACATAAAATGTTACTATGCTTGATGATAAAAGGTGTGTTTCTTTCCAAATGTTATTTTTCTTTTTTAATGAGCACTTAATATCAACATAAAGCCCTGCAAACACCAAAACATACTTTGTTTTCAATTTTAGGTCAATGAATGAGATTGTACAGTCATTTGCATATTTCGCAATAGTCATATAAAATCAATACTTGATGTATAAGGGGAGGATGGGGGGAGTCATGGTTTATTTCCTGGGCTATTAAGATGGTCAGTAGTAAGGCCTAAAGTCGTTGGTCGCTGAGAGAGAAACTTTCAGTTACAATTTTTTTTTTCAGGTTTATATTGCTGCGGTGAAATTGACCCCAAACATAAAAGTTGTTAGTTAATTTGAACATAATAGGAGGATTAAAAATCGCTCCATAGGGGGTGCAATTGTGCCAATGCTTGGACCCCTCCCAACGCCGCTTGCGGCTTTAATTATTATTATCATTATTATTACAGTAATTTGACAGATGCGCTTATCCAGAGTTACAAACAGTAGCGTAAATAATAACCACAATTGAAAACTCAAATAAAACACCCGTTGAACAGGACCACAGAGTGGCCGAGGACATCTGGACAGAAATATTAAGTAAGGAGGCAGGGAAGATCAGGGTGCTTCAGTGACATTTTAACTCATGAACATACTGTATGATAGAACAGCATTATTACATACTGGTTCAGGATTAGTCCAGTGGGTAAAATTATTCCAAAAATAATTTACAAAATTCACAGATTTTTGTTTGAGATAGTTCGACTAATGTGGAATAATTCAGTTTCAATGGTTAATAAACTGTAGACCAATTTCAGTTTCAGGATCTAGACCTAGATATGGTACTTAGCTCATATTTTCATATGTTTTCATAACATATCCATGCCCTAAGTTTAGTCACCCCTCACACAAAGTTTTCCAATTGCTATTTGCGTTACCAGTAAGGCTTGACAGCAAGCATATCTTTCTGTTGTTCTCTCCCTGAAGTAATTTACATCCTGAGCCACAAGCTTATGCCGAGTGTAATGCCTTTTGATTCCAGTTATTGTCTACTTATATTTGTCAAAGCAACTCCTTAATTATCACAGGTGTATGAACAAATACACCCTATTAATATATTATTTGCTTGTAATCCCATTCCGATTATATTTCACTGGATTTTAAACAACTTTTACGTCTATTGTTCCACAGATTTTCAAATTAAATATACCCCAAACTTTTCTGTAACGCAATGGAAATATCAGCAGCATTAGAAAAAGAAGCTAGCATCATTACAATTTATTTTTCTGCATTAAATGAAATGTGTGCTCTTCATGTGTCCTCCATAAAATCTGAATCATTTGAACGCTGTCCTTATGAGAATACATCCATCAAGCTTTATTTTACATTTTAGTTTTTACGCTTTATTATATATCCATATATCTGTATGAGCTCAGCAGATTAAAAAAACAAACATTAAAACATCACTCACATAATCATCAGTGGTCGCCATGGCTACCTTTGGTGCAGCAATCAAAGTGGAGGAACACCCAATGCTCTGCTGGAGATTCAGATGTCTGAAGAAGGATCCTTCTCTGTCCACTTTCTAGGGGAAAAATAAAGAGGAAGCTATGTTAGAAATTTCGGGAACTGAATGTTGACGTCTTCCTGGTAATACAAATCAATATGATTTGTCAATGCCACAAAGAATATTTAAAAATGGACAGTATCGAAGACAAAAATAAGGCCCATTATTGCTGTGATTCATTTGGAGCGACAGACTCATTTCAGTTCATTTCAAAATAACAATGCTGTTTTTCAGCTGCTCATATTTCCGAATGACTTGTGCTGCTTATTTCCCTCATATATAACATGCTACTCTATTCACTTATGCAGCTTGATGTACTTGATGTACAAAGTACTCAAGTACTTTGGAGGAAGTGCCTTTGGGTAAAGCAGCATGTTGCACTGGACTCCATCCATTGGCACTCTGAGCTCAATCCCAGTCCTTTATATACAGCACCACTCCAAAACAGGTCCTCTTTTCTTGGCTATCATTCAGACAGAGGTAGAGTAGATGATAGATTAGAGTGAGAGAGGGGAGAAGGTAAGAGGCAATGAGGCTCATGGGAGGGTGGTCTGACTAATCTGCTCAGAACCTATCTTGAATAAGGAAATGAAAGTGCTGTGTTTGCACTGCGGATGTTCTCTCTCTCACACACACACACGCACACACACACACACACACACAAAAGGCTTGTTGCTGCAACAGGACTAACGAGAACTGCTTTGTTACTGGCAAGCTAGCGGCCCACCACACTTGACAAACATCTTTATCTAAATTGGTGCACCTCACTGTCAAGCATTCCTCCCATATATTCACATCCACTAAATGATTTATCCCAATGAATTGGTGATCGCCAAAAAACATAAATAAATCAATAATTATATACAGGGTATATAACAATTTAATGTCATAACAGATGGTTGGACTAATTGATGACATTCAGCAAAGTGCTCATGTACTGGAAATGTATAATTGGACTCTTCCTGTTTGAAGACAGTGTAGTTCATGGAAAATTACTACAATATTGTCGGTAGAAATGGCATCCAAAACAGCAAGGACAAAACAATAATACAAAATTATTGCAACGGTAAATGTTTAGTTTGCGAAGTGGTGGGGAACTTAAAGTGTAAAGATGTTCCGCTTAAAGTTTTCTAATAATTACCCAGTAAAAAATGCGGTGAGTGAAGGTTGCACAAATAGAGACAGGACTACAGCGGAATCAGGGCAGTGACATACCACACGTATTTAAATGGGCGTTTCACCATTCTGTGATTCAGCAATGATTTCAGTGTTTATGGTGCATGCCATTAGTCACGGCATGGTTATACATTTATTCAGCAGTCATCAACATATAAGGGTAAAGGTCAGGGCCGGCCCAAGGTTTTTGGGGGCCCTAAACAAAAAGTATATATGGGGCCATCTGTTTCGGTCAAAAACCACCCCCCAAGCCCCAGCCAGCAAGATTTGGCACCACTAGAAATATATTTCGATTAATGAGAAAGCCATTGTCTTAGGGAACACAACTATTTATTTAAAAAAATATATTTATATATATCCTGGAGGGAGGGGGCCCCGAACTAATCGCGGGGCCCTAAACAAATGTTTACTTTGTTTATTGGGTCGGGCCGGCCCTGGTAAAGGTGGGAAAATTACGTTTCCACAAAACCGGACTTATGCTGATCTCTAATCATATTTTGTAGTGAAACTCACCCCAGCTCAAATTCACTTCTTCATAGTACAGTATAAGTGCAAGACCTTTTTTAAATTTACACCATGGTTCTTTAACCAACTCCAGAAGGTTAGTGTTGAACATAGCTGTTTATGATTACACATTTAAAATTACAATCAAAATAATAAAAAATAATAATATATGTAATATTTTAAATAATATATAACAACCAAATATCAATACCATACAATTCAGTCTATAAGGCAATTTGTCCTTACCTGAAATTAAAAGGACTTATCTGTGGTTAGTTCTTTGAGAATTTAAGAAATCAGTGTGCTGAATTTGAGAGTAAAGAATGTATTTTTGTGTTTTCCTTTTCAGCAATTAAAATAAGGTTTTTTTCCCTCAATTCGACTTTCTAATGACAACAAGACCACATTAGGTAATCAGTGTTTTATATACAGCAATCTCACCAGTGTAACGTATTCACTCAGACCTCATGTTGTTATCAGACATACTTTGATACAGCTTTAATTTTTTTTACAACTTACCTGAATAACATTTCCACAGATGACCATAGGTTGTATAATCGAAGTTTTATATTCATGTTTAAGGCTTTCTTTTGACCAAAACACTAGTCTGAAAGTACTGTTTTTTTCTCTCATATCCGTCTTTCAAAGAAGCCATAAGAGGATGTTTGTCACTCTGGTGTTTGCCAGAAAAAAACCACAAGAGATTATTTGTACAGATATATAATCCACAGTGGTAAGAAGAACCCTACGTTTCTAAATGTCAGTTTTAATTAGAGTGTGTTTGAAACATCTGTCAGGTGGAAATTGGAATGGAAATTTAACTGACACTATTCAGCTTTGAAGTTACGATCGTAGCATACTTAAATTCCCAACCTGAAATCGCAGGGTGCACTACGTATTTTTTTAATAAAAGACACATGTTTGGCCACTGGCTGAGTGTTAAGTTCACTTGAAAGGAATTACGGATAAAACTGCTCATTTTTGTCACGGGTAAGGCGAGGGAATGGACCCAAACGCAGAGTCAAAAAAAACTCTAAATCCAAAAGGGTAAATCAAAACCGAGAACTTTACTTTCAATTAGAACAAAAACCAAGGAGATACAAAAACAAAGCCAGGCAGGGCAAGTTTCAAGAAGTCTAAGCAAAGTTCGTAAAACGCAAAATCAAAGAAAAGTCAGAAAAACCAAAACAATGCGAAACCAGAACACGGGCAGGGTAGAAAAACACTCAGAACAAAAACACAGAGTCAGAAGTACACATGGGGACACGTACCGAAACTCAATCCGAAAAGCACACACAAAAGGATCCAGCACCTGAGTCAGAGAAGAAGGGAACTTAAATACCCTTGCCTACACTGCTGCCAACAGGACAGCCCCCATCTACTTGCAGGACATGGCTCGATTCTATGTGCCTACTCGACCACTCCGCTCTGCGGCAGCAGGGCGCCTTGTAATCCCTCCCACCCGCCCAAAGGGATCACAGAGCTTCTCCACCATAGCTCCCCAGTGGTGGAGCGAACTCCCCATCCCTCTCCGAACCTCCCCCTCACTACCCATCTTCCGCCGTGGCCTGAAGACTCATCTCTTCAGACTATACCTAGACTAACCACCACCACGCTGTGTATTTCACTCTAAATCTCCCCCCCCCCCCCCCTTTTTCATGACACTTGTTACATGTTGCCCCATCCCAGCACTTTTTGGTCATTTGTATTTGTCCTGATACTGTAGCTTATTCTTCTACCTAGTTGGCTTTGCAGAGGTTAAGTCTGAATAGTGTTCACTGTGTGAACTAAACTGTGTTCTTGGCTAGAAATAGCTGTACAAAATAAGTATTGTACCTTACTGAACCTGTGTTTAGCAGTTGTCTATGACCATGAAATGCACTTTTTTGTACGTCGCTGGATTAAAGCGTCTGCCAAATGAATGCAATGTAATGTAAATAGACAAGACACTGTCCCCACAGTCGGCTGTTTGTGGGCGTGTCACCTATTTTTGACAGACAGTTGTGTTCGTTAAATGTTGACCGGGTTTAATATCGTGTTTCATATTCATTGTCCTGTCTGAATAAAAATCATTTTTGCAGTAACCTAGATCTGAATTTTTAGTCAGCTGCCTAGCTAGGCTGTTTAATATCTAGCTAGTGAGTAACAACCAACAACAAAAACATTGTCTGGCTAATTAGCCAGATAATGCCTTCAGAGTTACATCTGGTCAGCTAGCTAGGTGGCTGGTAGAAACGAACAACTTGCAACTAATACATTAGGAAGATTTTTTTGTTTGTTATTGTTTGTTGTTACTCACTATAGCTAGACATTAGACAGCCTAGCTAGGCAGCTAGGCTAGGTTACTGCAAAAATGATTTTTATTCAGACTGGACAGTGATAGTAGCCTAGCTAACGGCGATGACTACATTGCAGAGCCACCGACAATTTCAGGGACTTTTCTCCATGCTGCGTTCCTCTTATCAATGTCTCTGTAGGAGATTTTATTAAGTTGGGAAACCCGATACGGAAATTACGAGTTAGGTCCTCCATTGTGGAACGATAGAATGTGGAACTAAAATTAGAAAAAAATAGGGACAATTTACTTGACGGATCATTAGATCAAATCAGATTGGTTACCGCGACGCGGCGATGGGGTCAAAGTTGAATTTTTGCCATCTCCCCCGCGGCCTCGCCGCCTCTCGCTGCGCCGCCGGCAATCCCAACATGCCCTTCGGGGTCTGGCCACCACCTCTCATTCAAAATGAATGGAGGCGCCGCCGCCGCGCGGCGGGGCCGCATATAGTGTGGCTTCAGCCCGAGTCAATGTTTCAGCAACCAGGAACCAGGAAACTCTCAATCCTTCGTGGTACGCTGCCTTTTTAAACAACCTAATGAATGCAGTCAGTGGTATCATTTCATTTTTAATTTCATTCCTGCAGCCCCCCACCAGTCCCGACATCACAACTCACTTCAAAAATAGCAGATTGCCCACAGTTTTTGAGATTATTTGAATGCTAAAAATACAGTTTAGCATGTTAAAAAGTTGCTGGTCCACCAAATGCCTTCAGTAGATTACTCTAAGTTTAGTTTGTGTTTGGAATATTGTAAGGTTTTTCATGAAATTACTACAGGCAGTGAGCAAAAATGAAAAAGACCAATACAATAATTTATTACAATGCTCTGCAAGCACTTGTGGCCAGTACAACCTGTATGTACCATAGCATAGAGCAGAGCAATCCTGCCTGTGGCCTGCCATGAATATCTTTTTGACCATGTTGTCATTAAGAAGAAAAAATATATATTATTCAGATGCGTCAAATATTTAGACTATTTCCAGGTCTGCATCAGCAAAGTGCCAGCATACCTCCCAATAGTGACATAATAAGTAATAGCTATTGATAATTTAAGAAGGCATCTACATTTGGTTTTATGTAGTTTTGTGTGTACATGCTGTAGCTGTGGGTGATGTGTGGTCTGTTGTTTGCAGTTGCCATGGCCACAGAAGAGCGAGCGCCAATGTGGTATAAAATTAGACTTTGACCCTGTTTCTGATATGAGCTACAGCGGCCATTTTGTTTGTCATTTGAAGCAGATCTGCAGTACACAGTAAATATAACCTCACCTACTGAAGTTTTTTTCTTTAGATAACCTGATATGGTTCCGCATGTTAGTCACAAAGGTGGCACCGTGGTGCACTGGGTAAATTCCAGTGTGTATTCCTGCCTCTAGCCCAATGCATGCTGGGATAGGCTCCAGCCCCCAGGAATAAGCAGGTATAGATAATGGATGGATGTAGGATGAATGGATGTCACTGGCATTCGTAGTATCAGGAGGATAGGACACTGTCAGGATACAATCGATTGACAGGTAACTCTCTGAAGTAAAATGGTATCTGTGTTATTTGCATCATCCTGCCCCCTCCTGCTCATTGACCATCTACACTTTCCATAGAATAAATACAACAACAATTCAGCAACAGAACGTAGACCATAATAAAGCAGGGATCCCAGGGGTTGTGCAGTATATTATCACATTATGAATATGTAAGAGTAACTAATAGGTTAGAAAGGCCTGGCGAGGAAAAGCTGCAGACACATCTATTTTGTGATGAATTGTACAATCGGAGGACAAAGGCAATCACACTTCCTCTCATGTAATATTGCTTGTGGGGATAGCTGAATTGCTGTAACCTTTGTTCAAAATTGGCACACAAAGAATGTCTGCAAATATTCTATATAAAAAAAGAAAGAAAAAAAAAACAACACCTCAGCAGCAGCAAAAGAAGTAGAGCTGACGTTGAAAAAAAAATTGCGAAATCCTAGTGCCCAAGTTCCTCCAACTGCGCGGCCACTCTCCTGTTTGCTGAATAAAGTTTTTTTTTTGTTATACCTTTTGAAAAGCTTTTTATAGATACTTATTTCAAACTTTAAAAGGCTGGGTGTAAGTACTTCAGAGCCTGCCTTGCATACTAGGCTATAGCTACTAAATTCATATAGAAGACAAAATGAATACTTACCTTTATTGCATTTTATGTTTTTACTTGTACTCTATGTTTTTTTACTTTTTATTATATGTTGTATTTAATTGCCTTGGTACTGTTTTCACTGCTGCACAACCAATTGCCCCACTGGGGACAAATAAAGTTCTACTTGACTTGACATGACTATTGGGCGGTGATTCTGAACCCCCCCCCCCCCCCCCCCATTAAATAATGTTATTTGGCTAAAAAAAAAAGAGCTAATGGCTAACAATGAATGAGATACATTTGAAAAGGTGATAATTTGCGATGGTTTCCTTTTCAACCCTGACATGTGTGATCATCATCCTTTTCTTCAAGTGATGGTGCGGGGAATCTATCTCCCCTCATAGTTGCATATTTTGTAGCACAGCACATGCCACAATTTTGTCATATGCCCACTCTGGCGTAGAGCAGACATTGGATCCGGGCCTTGAGGATTCTGGCTGTCATGTGCTGCTATGGGCCTAGTGAATTTGTGGTCCAGCCTCTGCTGCTGGATAGCGGGGTCATCAAACTGTTAAACAAACATTTTAGGACTTTAGAACGCACGTGCTTAACCACTTCTTTATGTCTCTCTTGTCTGTTGTTGTTGTTTATCCTTATTTTTTGCATCTTTATTTTATCGCTTTTATGTGAACCCTTTTTGCCCCTCACCCATGGCCCATGTCTCCTTAAGAGCTATTTGACTCTTGCCAGGCCATCATTGTAAACAAGATTCTGATCTTAATTGGGATGCCTGGTAAAATATAGACCAAAAAGAAAAAAAAAAGTTCACCAGTGAAGTGACTAAGCTTACTCTCCACCAGATGTAATTGGGTTTAGAGTAGATTGGGTTTAATTCAAGTTAGCTTGTCATATGGCAGGTTAGTTTCAGAGCATAAATTACCATAGTAACTAGCATAGGCTTTCTCTGTTCCTTGTATTTCTGGATTTTTCTAAAGTTCGATTTAATAGATCTGGATGATTTACCAGCCCCACATTCTGGAATACCCTGGTGAACAGCGTGGTTTGGGAGGGACCAGCTTCTGACTAGCGCCTAAGGAAGCAACCATAGCACTCTTGTTGGGCGTGTGCTACTGCACTTCACACAAATTGTCAGACCTTTGAATAAAATGTTTTTTTTGTTTTTTGAACGGGTCGGGTGCACAGAGAAGCCCACACCTGTTCTGATGCGAGACCTCTCACACACGACACAGTGGACTCAAGCCACACCTGCCCTGGCGAGAGTGTGCTAAGTCAAATCAACAAACGCGGCTTTGTCCCCTTTCAGAAGGGTGGTGCCATGCCTTCATGTGATTACAAATAAATCCGGGGCCTAGATTGGACAAGTGGGGCATATCAGGGCCGAAACTGATACGCCCCAACATCAAACATTAGATGGTTTTTTTTTCCCTTTAATGGGCATGCGGATACATCTGGCGCTCGATCCTGGGTAAAGGCGGACTGGTCACCGCTGCCCTCATATTCATTGTGATTTCATATTTTCCGATAGCAACGGCAGCGTTCTGGGCCACTATAAACACAGGCATCAACCTAAGTACAGCATAAGAGCGTCCAGAGACCCTCCCTTTCATCCAGCTCCTGTTGTTCTGCTCAGGGATACGTTGATTTGACTGCGTCCGAACAGGACAGGTACAGCAGGTCAGTTCCGATGTTCATTTTTTGTTGTTGTTTTTTTTTTAAATGTGTCTTTGCTCAAGAAGACAGTTCATTAATTTTCGGCAACATCAACAACTCATTCTTTTTCTGATCTATGTGTATTGATTCAAAATTTTATATGCCAAGGCTATTACTGGGTATTGAAATCTTTTTTTTACTTTAATTAATAAATTATTTTTTGGAGATACATAGATTATGTGCTGATAAAAAATTGCATTTGTATTTTTTTTTTTTTTTTTTTAAAGGCCATATGAGGCTTTGCATGACGTTGATGGTGGTCAACCTTCGGATCCTAATTTACTGATGTTTTAAATTCCGGACACTGTTAGAACTAGTCATTTATCATAGCGGTATGAGAAAATGCAGTTGAGAAGCCATTTTATTGCAGTGGAATCGTTACTGTGCATCCACCTCTCTCAGGCATGGCATACCAGACTGAAGTGATCAGCGCTCAGCCCCAAATGACGGTCACCAGTTACACCCTGTCCTCTAGCCCCACCGACTGGAGCTCCAACGTATGTGACTGCTGTGACGACTGTGGAATCTGTGAGTCCCTTCTTTTTCTGCTTCTGTGCGAGAATAAAATTGATTAAAAAAAACGAACGTCCCTTTTCCTGTTGTTAATCAGCTTATGAATACTCTTGCCAAGATCTTTGGTCGAGACAACAGAAGGATACAGCAATTTTAATATAATTTCCAAGGTTTTACAATGAATAACTAAACTTTTCATGCAACCTGTCATACATTACAGGTAATATCTTGGTAAGAAATATCAGCATCATGGGGCCTGAACTTTGATATGTGACATATTAGTATTTAGTAAATTAATAATTTAGTAAATTAATAATAAAAAATAGTTCTTTTTTTTCTTCAAAAGCTCTTTACTAGACTGTTAAACACTGCTAACCATTTCTCACATCGCGACAAAATTTGTAGACACTACAACAGGGAGACAACCCAGTGGACCTACCGGTCAGTTGGATTTGTGCATAATGTGATCACAACAAAAACGAGTGCTTTTACTATTGTAGCTGACAAGAGAGGCGTGGAAACTGTGTTTTACACGGTTGAACAGACAGCAGCATAGCAGTATGGAAAAGGCACTTTTTTGCCATTTCAATATTTTTTTTCTTCTTTCAAACGCAGGCCTGTGTGGGGCCTTTTTGCCCTGCATTTTGGGCTGCAAGGTAGCCCAGGATCAGGGGGAGAGCTGCTGCCTGCCTTTCCTCCCTGGAGCCTTGATCGCCCTGAGAACCGGCATACGTGGCAAATATAACATCTCTGTGAGTGGCCGCCATCCACCCCACCCCCCCCCCCCACCCGCCGCATCACAAATCGCGATAACAGCAGCACAGCAAATGGGAGAATGCCAATTTCCATGCTTTACAGTCGCGATAAGAGAGTGACAGTCCATCATTCCAGTAATTGGCTGGGCTGCAATCGGCTGTCAGTCACTGTTATGCCTGAGCTAATCAAAATGTTTAGCTTTTAACTGCAGTGAGTAACTGATAGCATATTACATTACATTACATTACATTTATTTGGCAGACGCTTTTTATTAAAGCTTTTTTTAAGAACACAGTTTAGTTCACATAGTGAACACTATTCAGACCTAACCTCTGCAAAGCCAACTAGGCAGAAGAATAAGCTACAGTATTAGGACAAATACAAATTACCAAAAAGTGCTGGGATGGGGCAACATGTAACAAGTGTCATGAAAAGGGGGGGGGGGGGGATTTAGAGTGAAATATACAGCGTGGTGGTGGTTAGTCTAGGTATAGTCTGAAGAGATGAGTCTTCAGGCCACGGCAGAAGATGGGTAGTGAGGGGGAGGTTCGGAGAGGGACGGGGAGTTCGTTCCACCACTGGGGAGCTAGGGTGGAGAAGCTCTGTGATCCCTTTGGTCGGGTGGGAGGGCTTACAAGGCGCCCTGCTGCCGCAGAGCGGAGTGGTCGAGCAGGGACATCATGTGCTGCAAGTAGATGGGGACTGTCCTGTTGGCTGCAGTGTAGGCAAGGGTCGGGGCTTTGAACCAGATCCTGGCAGCAACCGGTAGCCAGTGGAGTGATCGCAGCAGAGGAGTGACGTGGGAGAATTTGGGAAGGTTGTAGATGAGTCGGGCAGCGGCATTCTGAATCATCTGTAGTGGCTGTATGGCACAAGCTGGCAGGCTTGCAAGGAGAGAGTTGCAGTAATCAAGGCGAGAGGTCACCGTAGCCTGGACAAGCAGTTGGGTGGAGTGAGTCGTCAGGTATGGTCGAATCCTTCTTATGTTGTACAGAAGGAATCTGCAGGACCGTGATGTTGCCTTGATGTGCTCCTTGAGGTCCAGTTGGTCATCCAGGACCACCCCCAAGCTCTTGGCAGAGTGAGAGGCAGTCACTGTGGTGCCATCAACCGTGATTGAGAGCTCACGTAGTAAGGAGATGGTAGTATATGGTAGCTCCACCCATTTGTGGTTTGACATGGGTGGGCCAGGGTGCACCACAGCCACCTAACGAGTATCCTGGCCCGCCCATTTACCTTGGCTAAACCACCACACCCAATTACGAATGCCCACTTAGGAAGTACACATCTACCTAGTTCCAGTGGCGGCTGGTGATAAAAATATTTGGGGGGGGGGGGGCGGGCGCAGTTTTGGAGGGGACAAACAAGCTGAAGCAGCACTTCATAGCTCAGCAAAAAAATAAATAAATAAATAAATAAATAAATAAATCTAAAAACAACACAACACACTGTAATGTTGCCTAAACACTGGCCAGTAGCACTACTTGAACATATTTTGCCCTCCTTAATAATATAAAATAATATGTAGAGATGACAAAATGCCCATTTCACCTACATCACCTAAAGTTACCAACAGGCAACAGCTCAATTTATAAATATGGAACAACTAAAGTCATTTTTACTGCCACTGTTACATTCTATGAAGTCATAAAACAGTAGGAAAATATTAGCTAACTCCAATGTCATTTATAGAGCCTTCTGCTGCCACCTGCTGGACAAAATGTGAATATGTGAATGCTGAAGTTTAAAGGAGGCAACAACATTCACCAACCCACCGAATATCCCAAGATTATCGGAGCTCTCACTCTCATCATGGCCACGCAAAGCCAACTCAAAGGCTCCACAAAATTTCACACAGTCTATTATTATGGACAGGATGTGTCGATTTTGTCACCTCTTCGTTGTGCCTTCTAATGCCAATCCTGTAGCCTTCACCTAGCTGTTCAGCAATGCTAAGTCTGCCAAAAAAATTTAGTCTCATACTGTTGTCTAGATGGCTGCGCCTACTTTCGTGCCTTTCGCATTTTTCAGAAAGGTCTTGTACCCCCGTCGTTGTCCACAACGCTTCGGTGCCGACACTTTGAAATAGCAAATGGGGAAAGCAATAAAAGGCTTACACCACATCCAGCTAGCCAACTCCGTTTGTCATAACAATAGCGGGAGAAGCCCCGGGTGTAGGCTCGTCCTCGATCACTTGCCTGCCGCTGAATTTGTAAATCGTAACGGTCCGGTCCAAGCTCCTTTATCCTCTTTTTTTCTTCCAGTGAACACCTTGTGAAAGGGCGTTTTTATAAGGAAATTTTCCAAATTTTCTTTGATTTCCATGGTTCCACTTGAAGTTGCCACTGCCTAGTTCTCTGTAGGCCCGACTATATGAATATTTCTGGCTTAAGGAATGGATTTTCCACTGCTCTACGTGATCCTCCTGCCCTTTAGAAAAATGGGAGACAGTGAAGCACACTTACAGCAAAATGCGTCTTACTGACTGCATTTCAAGACCTAAAAATTTCAGTTTCGTTCTTATCTAGCCAGGGACACAAAAATACCTAATGAGGTATGTGTGGTCATTGAAATCTCTAAAAGAAGAAGGAACAAAATTCAGCAGATGGGCCACCTGCAGGGTGTGGTTAAAACTTTTTCAACAGATAGAGATGTGAAAGCAATCTTACCAGTATTACTAATATTTTCGCTGTCTGATCATCATTATTCTAAAGGTGATTTTTACATTTTTGTAAATTGACATTTCTGGATTTGGTTAATATATAGTATACCTAACAGGCTAAAGAGCGTAATTGCAGCGATCATCTGTTGCCAATTCCAGTGATAACAGTAAATATTATAACTGTTCCTCTTTCCAGGGCTCTATCTGTGATGACTGGATGATCATGTCCTGCCTGCCTCTCTGTGGGCTCTGTCAGATGGCCAGAGAGCAGAAGATGAGGGGCTGACATGGGAAAGAGATGCGTAGTCAATGACCATGTGAAAGAGGAAGCGCTACTCTTACCAGGAAGTTTCTGGTCGTGAGGAGTTCACCTGAACTTTGACAATGAAAGACTCACTGTCCATGAATGTCACTGAAACAACCTGACCGAAACACGACACAAATTGGTTGCCATGGTCCCTACCTACCTTCTGACTAGAAAGCCTTACCTGCATGTGACATTCCTCCTTAGAGCCTGAATATAGACATCTGACAAACATTTAGAACTAACAGTTTAAGAAAGAAACTGGCAAAACATCATCTGGTCAGATGATGGGACATTGTGCCCTAATCTGTGACTAATTCTGTTGTCTATGGGAAGGTACTCGTAAACAATTATTATTATTATTATTATTGCCAAGTGATTTTATGTTTTATCAGCATTTCAAGCAGTATGTTCTTGCATGCACATCTCACACAGGAAAAGTTTTCAAGCCATCGACTCTCATTTTTGCAATGAAAATGAAAGTTTCAGTATATTAATCAGGTTGTCTGCTGTAAATAAGATAAGTTTATCAAGCATGCAGCCTTCATACCTAAAGATGTAGGTTGAAAAAAATTCAATTCACCCTATGAAAATATATTTTTTTAAAACATAGAAACCCATAGCACTATTGCAGCAGCATTGGATCCGGCTGTTCTCAACACTGCAGACTGAAGTGACTTTCTTACAGTAGTTCTGAAATAAATACTGTGATTAGGATATATTATGATTTTATTAATTTAATTTGATAGTCATGACATTTACATGACGTTATGAAAATAAGAATCATGTTCAATGTCATTGTGGCACGATTTAGAAATGTGTCTGTAATGGAACATAATTTAAATGCATCAGTCTGTCTAGGCTGAAAACACTGCTGATTATTTTCAATAAAAAAATGTCCACCCTTGAAAAACCCCGGTGTCACACTCTGTCTTGTGACTTGTTTGTTTCTTTCTTTTTCTTAGTTTAAAAGCGAAAGGAACACAGACACGCACGCACACTTGCTTTCACAGCTTCCTCTTTCTGTTCTGTTTCTGTTCCATGGAAAGTGCGGGACAGGTATCTGTGCTAGTCTGCCACAAAAACCATGAGCAAGTAGTGCTGTCTGTACGAGCACCGCACTGGTCCAGTTCTGGTTTAACACACAGGTACGTTTTTGCAGTCTTTACATGAAGTAGTGGTTCTTTCATTCCTCTTCTGAAAAGAAAAGAAAAGACTGAAACACAACCTAAGCAATATCCTTACCATGGTCTCATCTAGTGATTCCATTGATTTTTAAAAATATAATAGTATGTCTATGTAGCGCGGTACAGTCAAGGGTAAGGAATATTCCATCAAAAACTATACTGTTTATCTGATTATTGTTTACCCTACAAGACCAGTATTTGTATGTACTCTTATGCAGTCTAGTAGAGTGTAATGTTATTCCTACTGCGTTCATTTCATGCATACAGTTGATTTAGTAAAATGATTGTAGTTTCATTGAATATATTTTTTTGTTTGCCACAAAGCATGAAAATTTTTGATCCAAAACTGTTTGACAGTGTAACACTGGCCTTGCCATGAGTCGGAGTTTATTTACGATGACATAATATTTCTGAAAACTGAGCTGAATGCTTTATTTAATATGACTAATCCAGTCATGCAACTTGACATGAAATAAGGAATACTTTTTGTCAGCATGGATTGCATAAATAATTTTTGCGAAATTCAGACTGAGATTATGTGATTACTTCTATATCTATATTTAGATAACTGCCTTTATATTTCTATGTAGAATCCCTTTTGAGAGCACAAACTCAGCCAACATTTAGTTAATATCTGAGCATTACTGATATTCCACCTGAGAAATGAGGGGCCAATAAATGAAGAACACTTGAAAATCACCACCAATTAATTAAATCATCACTGTAGGTTCTGTCGTAGGAGAATCGGATTTGACAGTGGAATTAAATAATATCTGTACTACCTATATTTACACAAGAATGGATACATGTGCTTTTTAGCTTTGTAAACACTCAGGTGACATAATTTTATTTTTCACCTGTGTATCATGTTTTCCACCTGATACTTGCATGAGGGACTACATACAGTGCTTTCCATAATGTTTGGGACATTATGACTTATTTTTTTCTGGATTTGGCTCTACTCCGTAATTTTAGTTTTGTAATCAAACAATTCACATGTGGTTAATGTGCAGATTCTCAGCTTTTGTTAAAGTGTATTTTCATGTTTTGTTTTCACCATGTAGAGATTACAGCAGTTTTTATACATAGGCCATGTACTACTGAGTTTGATTTGTTTTCTGAGCTTGAATTTGTTTTGCTGTTTTAATTGCTCCAGAATTTCTGCACGTTTTCTGCCAGTAGTTATTTCAAGTAATTTCATGTTCAAGTAATCTCATACTCTGTATTTAAACGGAAGTGGATTAATGTGGTTTTTTTTTATATTTGTAAACAATCAAATGACATCTTTTTTTTCAGCTGCTAATCATTATGTCCACCTGATACTTGCCTGAAGGACCACACGGTTTGTTCTCTGATCGGATTATCACGTGAAATTCTGCTGCTCGGAAAATGGATGTTCTTATTCTCCAAAAAATATATTTTGATCACTGATACCTTTTTTATATGGACTCTTTCTTTATTTCTCTATTGACTATTTGGACCTAAACTTTTAAGCAATGCTTTCATGCTACAACTGAGGAAGAACAACAGAGACAAAAACCCATCCAGCAAAGAACACATTTGGAATATGAGAAAAGAACAACAAGCTCAATGAATTAATTTTACCAATCCCCTCATCTTCACAGATTTGATGACATGGAGAGGTCCACAAGCATAGCACTGGCTATAGCAATAATTTTTATTCAGCTTGTGCTGTTCGCAGCTGCATACAGTTTCCAAAACTGCATAGAGAATCCAGCAAACCGCAGTTCATTCAACTGCATCAATCGAAGGCAGACAAACATTTCTGCACTTGTACAAGACCTCCCAGGCAGGGCCACATCCCTCAACATTTCTCATAACCATGTTTCACATATTCCCCCAAGGTCCTTGTCTCACCTCTGGCATCTCAAGAACCTGAGAATTGACTGTAATCACCTGAAAAAGGTGAGCACACACGCTTTCCTGAATCTGACTCAGTTGAAAATGTTAAATCTCTCCAGTAACAACATTGAGACAATTGAGCCCTTGGCTTTTATCGATCTGCAAAATCTAACTGAGCTTGTGCTGAGCAAAAACTCGCTGCACAATGTCCAACCGCAAGTTTTTTGGGAACTCAAAAAACTGCAAATCCTAAACTTCCGGATTAATTCCTTAAGTAATTTTTCTGAGATTGTTGAATCTGTGGCTCACTTGCAGAGTTTAAAAGAGCTAGACCTCTGCAATAACCACCTGAATTCCCTTCACCATAGCTTAAGCCTACCGCCATCCCTCAGCACCCTCTACATCTGTAAAAACCACCTCTACACTTTAGAATGTAACAGTACGTTCCTGAACAGAATCCGTTTGTTAGACCTGTCCAACAATTTGAAGCTGCAAACAAATTCCTTCATTGGCCTGGACCTGAGGGCAATTTCTTACCTGAGATTGCATAGTACTAGTGTCTCAGCCCTGGCACTCTTGAAATTAAGGAACGTGAAACCAGGCTATGTAGACTATTCAGGCTTGGCTTTGAACAACAGCACCAAGCTGATGGGACTATGTTCACTATTAAAGAATAGACTAAAGAAATTGCACAAACTGACCCTCCAGGGCAATAATATTCTGACTCTGAGTGATGGAACTTTCAAAAACTGTCCTGTTGTCACTCTTACATTGGACCTCTCCCACAATCACCTGAAGAATACAACCTGCTTAAGATTCATGAGAGGACAGAATCACTTAGAAAGTATCATTTTGGAACATAACCTACTATGCCACATTGAAACCTGCCATGATAAGCAAAACATGTCTTTCCCGAACCTGACTAGTCTAAGCTTCCGCTACAATCGCATTCGTGATGTATATCCCTTTGCTTTCAGTCAAACACCCAGATTAACCACACTTAAACTCAATATAAACAACATTGCCTATCTGGATCGCAAAGCCTTAAAGGGGCTGACCAATCTCACCACCCTCCGTCTAGACAACAATCTCCTGACAGACCTTTTTGACAGCACCTTTTCAGATTTGAGCCAACTGAAAACACTCAACCTGCGAAACAATCGCATCTCTGTCATTTTCAATGGAACGTTTCATTCTCTAAGCCTCCTGCACATTCTGGATCTGGGTGGGAACAAGATTACTCATTTTCAGCAGGAAGCCTTTGGTGGGCTTCACAGCCTCGCCAACCTGTACCTGGATGGAAACTACCTCAGACAAATTGACAGTTGTCAGTTTTGGAGGCTAGGAGCCACATTGCAAGTACTGGATTTGAAGGGGAATTTCATCAGGTACCTAAAGAGGTACACTCAGTCCCCATTTGTCAATTTGACTCAGTTGAAAGACCTCAAGCTGAATGGGCAGCTGCCTCATGGAATGATACTGCTGCCAAATGCTTTTTTCAGAGGTCTTCAGAACCTGACGTCCCTGTACCTTGGAAACAACAAGATTTCCTCTCTTCAATCTGATATATTTGAAGATTTAGCCAGCTTGGAGTTCCTCTCTTTGGACGACAACTATGATGGTGTGAAACAGCTCCAGGCAGGTGTCTTCAAAAACCAACGAAAACTGAAGAGGCTTAATGCAGAGAACATGGGGATACGATCGTTGTCAGCAGAGGTTTTTGGTAACCTGACAGAGCTACGGATGCTGACACTCCCCAAAAATGCCCTGCAGACTGTAGACGAAGATCTCCTGAAGAACCTTTCCAAACTACATTACCTTGACTTGCGCCTTAACCCCATCAGCTGCACCTGTCCCAACAGGTGGCTTAAGAACTGGACCAGCCGCAACCACCAAGTCCAATTAGTGTACCATTATGATCTTATGTGTGGTGATGTTCATGGAGCTCACTTCTACAATTTTGACACCAAGGTTTGTTACTTGGACCTTGGTGTCTACCTTTTTGCCTCCACTAGCACGTTAATTATCCTGCTGTCAACAATCCCCTTGCTTTATGTGAAACTCTACTGGAAGCTTAAGTACAGTTACTATGTGTTTCGCTCCTGGTTTAGCGAGCACTGGCGGCGACTACGGGAAAAGGAGGAGGAGTGCCAGTATGATGCCTTCATCTCATACAACTCTGCCGATGAGAAATGGGTGTTGGAACAGCTTCTTCCAAACCTGGAGGAAGGAGGGTCATCATTCCGGCTCTGCCTTCACCATCGCGACTTTATGCCGGGGCGTGGCATCATAGACAACATCGTGACGGCAGTGTACGGGAGCCGCAAGACAGTCTGCGTGGTGAGCCAGCACTACCTAAACAGCGAATGGTGCTCCCTGGAGATCCAGCTGGCGAGCTACCGTCTCTTCCAAGAGTTCCGGGATGTGCTGCTGCTGGTCTTCCTGGAGCCCATCCCCGAAAGGCAGCTGTCAGCCTATCACCGTATGCGGAAGGTCATGCTCAAGAAGACCTACCTCCAGTGGCCTGGAAATGACTGCACAGACCCTGAGAAGGCACAAGAACTTTTCTGGAACCAGCTCCGGAGAGCGTTGAGAAGTGCCAATGACAGTCACCAAGTAGAGGACGAGGGACAGAAAGAGGGAGAGGGGGAATCCAATCCAAGGCCAGTGGATGATGAGACATGCTACTTAAAGCCTTAATGATGAAAATTAATACAATTATACATATAAGAATCACTTCACTTGCCCAGACAACGTACCCATGCTTGCCGACTGCTATAACGTGGCCATGCCTAAATTTCAGTTTTTTAACATTTCCTTTTTTAAACAAGGTCAAATTAACACTGAAGTTCTGCTATAGCATTTGAATGGGAATAATTCCATCTCACTGCTTTTCATCACTACATCTGGACTATCCATACAGCCAGTACACTTACAAGCAGTATACACTGTACAAATAAATTAACACAAAAGTGAGAACTTCGGGAAAGCCACAACTGACCGAAATGAATAAGCAATTTGAGTCTTTAGCATTCAGGAGTATTTGTACCTTAACAAGAAATGTTGTCCTCCTTCATTCTTATGTAATATGAAACAGGGGTTCATGATGTTTGGTACGAAAGAAACAAGTGTACTTTTTTTGCTATAAGTTTGATTTACTTTTTGAGCTTGAATCCTTCGCCATTTGAATTACTTGAAAATGACTGTACTGCTTTCTGTCTGTGGTCATTTGACGTTGCTGAATAAATCACATGCTCTTCATCTATGAAAACTAAGACTTACCAGATGCAGTTTCTGTTGCTGTGAACAAGAACAGACACAGGATTTACATCAGTGGACAAAGGAACTGAAACCGATGAACACCTTGTAAGGTCATGAACACTTCCTTCATAACAGTATGAAAATAAGTTAATATAAAGGATCTCTTTTAGTTAACCTAAATCCCCATCTCAAAATTAAATGTACAGTTCTATTGAGCAAATGCAAAATTAAGACCATGATGCGGACTGTACAATTCATTCAATGACATTTATTTAATGCTTGTACCATACATTTGCAGAAGATTAATCAGAATTCAGTGGCTAACATCTGGAGGCATTTACTGTACAGTACGTGCCACTTTATGAGCAACATTGTGATGAATAACATTATACAGTCGTAGCATTAACACAGGCATACCTAATAAAGTCTGACAAATGGAAAAAAATGCATTTTATATTTCTTCTTGAATGCTTCTTTTGTTCTACAGAATGCAGAGCTCAAAAGGGTGAGTCAGTACAGCCTCATTCTGGGGAAGGACCAGGGGTCTGGACTGGGGAATGAGGGCAAGAGGGGAAGCGGGGGTGACAAAGCTCTCTCCTGCTTATCGTAACGGGGGTAATAAATCCTGTCAGAGCTATAGGACCCAAGGATTGGAGGGGGCTGGTGAATGGAACTGTGAGTTTGGAGGTAAATATGATGGGGATGATGGAGAGGAGGAGGCGAAGTGGCATTGAAGTTGCTTATCTCACTGTCAGCTGGTCGTCGGAGCCAACGAGCGACATCTCTTTCAGATTCCTCTACTGGAAAGGCAGAATGCTGTGAGAAAGGTGGCCTGGCGTTCTCCAAGTTTTTTGTCTGGCTGAAAAAACACGTCTCTGGACTGTACCCACTGTCCTGCATACGTTCTCCTGCACCTGTTGCTCTGCCATCCCTAAATGGTCTGTCCTGGGGTAGCTGCTGCCTAGTGTGCACTCCCCAGGCAAAAGACATGAATGAGGGTGGTGATGAGGACAGGGAAGGCAGAAAATCCATGACTAATGGGGGGGAGTAAGTCTTTGTGAACCCTCCTGAGGGTTCCCCTGCCAGCTCCACAATCACACTTCCATTCCACTGCATTGCCTAGACAGAAATAAAGGAGAAAATGATGAGAAATCCTCAACGCATTTTTACTAATGTTAAGCAGCTGTGTCGCAACTGATATTACCATGAATCACAGTCTTTAAGCAGCAGTTTATTCATCCAATTTGCACCACATGCCTAGTTACACATAGCTTTCTTAGGCATAATGACAGACAGCTCACTTAAGCAGAAATCAGATACCCCAGCTGCATTTTCACAGTCGTCTCATATTCCCTTTAAGACAGACAGCTGATGCTGATATTTGGCTCTACCCTGTGAGGACTTGATGGGTCAGCATGTAGACTGCTAGCTGAGGTCTCTGCCAGCAACAGGAGTGTCCCACTGCTCACCGTCTCATTGTGCTGGGGCTCAGGGAGGCGTGGCTCCACTTTCCGAGGGAACAGCTGTTTTCTCCGCCTACTGTTGGAGGCTAGGGCATGTGCGCTGGGCCTGGACTGCTCCAACCCTGCCATGTTTTCTCTGCAACCGCTTGCCTGGATGTCACTCTCAGAGTCTGAGCACATGATGAAACTCAATAACTAATTCCATCGCTTACAATAAAATTAAACTTTAAAGGCATATAAAGACTATAAAGTTCAGGATTAAAGACCCAACTTCACTTGCAACTTTATCTGAATTAGAAATGAAATCTCAGTTAGACACTGTGCATAATGAGTTGTGTAGTGTTAAGCCAGGGATGATAAGGTCCTTGTCTACAGCTTTCAGTTTAAAGTCTGTCATGTCAGTTGCAAGGATGGGACTCAGGGTGAAACAGATTTTCAGGGACAGGGGACCACTGACATGTAAAGCGCTGTACAATTTATTTTATTTTATACTACTAATTTAGTGCATTTGTGGCCTAATGCCAGTGTAAGTAATTTGGAGACGATTCATGTGGATTCTTAATTCACTTGGCTCAGTAAAATGAGTTGTTCTGCAAAGGAACGGCAGTAATGCTTCCTGTTTCGGCTCTGTGTTGTGCTGATGCCACATTGTTTCTATGCAATGTGGTCACAAGAAAAAAAAAAAAATTGCATGCGACTCCTGCGATGCAAGTTCCCGCATTCCGCCGCTGTGCACCTCGACATTCAGAGGACGAGCAGCGAACGTTACAGGTTCGGGTGTGGGACTGCACCCTACCTCTCCTGAGGGCCGCGCCGTGGATCTCAGGTCCGGCCGCGCTGCCACTGACGCGCCGCCCCAGCCTGAGGAGGTTCTCGGCCAGCCGCGGGCCGTGCCTCCCCTGCAGAGCCTGCAGCAGGGCCTCCCTGCTCTCCGCCAGCAGGTTCCTCCTGCAGAGCGCGGGCAGCTGCGCGGCACCGCAGAGACGCGCAGCCATGGCTGCGCAGTCGCCAGCCCTGCGCTGCAGCCTGTCCTCGGCGTCCGCGCAGCCTTGCGCTCCGGTCGTCGCAGAGGGCCAGGTGAGAGGCAGATCGGGTTTCCATGACTGCGCGTGACATTTTAAGGGCCTACAGTCTTTCGAGGGCTGCTGCGGTGCGCAAACATTACCACGCTCCCTTCCCCTTGAGTCAGCGTGCTGTTCCACTGGTCTCTCCGCAGCTGCAGATCCGGGTGACTCGTGGTCCCCTTTCTGAGTCTGAGAGTGTGGCCTCTCTCTCTGACGTACTGACTGAACTCTGGAGCTAGCCGAAGAAGAGGGAAGCTCCGGTTCACTATTGAAAGACGGAAGTACACCCACACCCCTGAGATGGCCGGCACTCCGCAATGGCGTGGTGCATGACGCAGTGCTATTATTAACATTAGCATCGCTCTGGGACACATTATCACTTATATTATTTCCCATACAAACTTGAATCAGTGTTTTGCTCTGAACCACATTCTCCTGTGATTCCCCACTGGTCTGAGTTCTGGCCCTTGCTCTACATGGGCAATCAACAGACATCACTGCCTTCTCACCAGGGTGTGTCCCCTCTGCTTTTTCTTGCATCCAGGCTTCCTCAGCAAGGTTGGAAGCAGAACAATCAGCTAAACCAGGAGCAGCAGACGGCGTTTCACAGGAAGGCAGAGCAGCCCTGCTGTTCTCGCTGCCCCCCCTGTGACCTCCAGCCGCCTCAAGGCCATGCAGTTTTGTTTTCATCTTGTCACTCACCAGACGTTCAATGTCCACAGACTTCACTTCGCGATTGAAGAGGCCACGGTGTCCGATGAGGCGGCCATCAGTAATGATACAGGGCTCCGGCCCATGATCAGCCATAGTAAACGTATTCTCTTTTGATGGACGGTGCAGTGGGTGATTGTGACTGCCGCTATGGGAATGTTCCATCTTATTTTCTCTCCTGCTTTGGTGGCAACAGAGGGCGTGAATATCCTGACCGCTCTCTCCTCTCATGCGGCACCTCTCCTTGCGTGTTTTAAGCCGCTTTACTTTGCATGTGCTCCCAAACCGTGCTGTCTTCTTGGCACGACTAGAATCCGAATTTAAATCAGGGAGGGCTCTGGCATCTCTTTGGGACTTGGTGTGTTTTGCGAAAACATGTAGGACATTTTGCCGGTCCGTCAAAGGTCTGCAATGTTTATGATTCATCCTGAGAGGTTGCTGGAGTTCCTAAATTAAAAAAAATGGAATCGACTACATTTACAGCTAATCAATCAAGGCACATTTGTGAAGACACTTCATTTAGGCCCCCTCGCAATAAACCTTAAATTAAGTAGCTATCTGTAGCCATCCACTTATGAAAGTATATCAGATAAAATAGCTAATTTATGCCCGGTTGCACATGTCTAGGTAAATCGATAACTGGCTAGCAATTAAAATTACCTTAGTACTGCAAAGTAATTACAATCCATTATGAAATACAATACAATAGACAGCTATACAAACAAGCATGGGCTCAAACCTAAGCTACGCACTTGACTAGCCTAGTTAGCTAATTAGATATCAAAGCTAGCAAGCAAACTTTTTGCTCACCTGCTAACTGCTTTGCCAATCGTTCAAATAAAATGATGCCCAAGGAAAGTAGCAAACGCAGGGCAGTACGAGAGTCAGTCGTTGAAGGTTTGGAAATTAGGAATATCTAGTTTAAGCAAATAGGCAACTTTTTTCCTAAACTAATGACCAAGAATGAGCTACCTAGCTATATACTAGCTAGTAATTCTGATGTCAATTCAGTCTGTTTGGATTTAAAATACTAGACCTCGGTTGCTAAGCTACATGGGAGTTTCTAGTTAGGAATGCTGAATATTCCTGAGGAGCTATCTAGTAGAACCTCCGTACCTTAGCTAGTAGCTAGCATCACCTTTCTAGACTAGCTAACCCTATGATTGCAATGCCTTGTCGCTCAGCTAGGTACATGGGGGGTATAGGCTGAATAATGTATGGTATGAAT
Organism: Anguilla rostrata; assembly: GCF_018555375.3. Taxonomy (NCBI): domain Eukaryota; kingdom Metazoa; phylum Chordata; class Actinopteri; order Anguilliformes; family Anguillidae; genus Anguilla; species Anguilla rostrata. The sequence continues at coordinate 72,787,583 of NC_057933.1, read as the reverse complement.
AACCATTATAATTCAATCCCTTAATATGTAGTACAGTAGCTAACGTTCATTTTATAGATTTAACTAACAAGCTAGTCGGGAAAAGCCCGTTGAACCAGCTGGCTTAGCTACACAGAACTCGTTCGAATTGGAACTTGGAAAGACTCGTCCACTTCCTGGATTTCCCTGGAAAATGGAATAATGGGGGGTCGTTCAGCTAAGTAACATATACATATGAAGAGTGTATGGTTTTCTGCTGTCAAAAATATTTCATAGCTTTAGAGCTATTACTAATGTTGTAAACTACACGTGGTATTCTTATTTTAAATGTTCGTTGCTACGTAAAATGAAATGCATGTAACCGGTTGTAAAAAATACACCCCTTAGTAAAATGGTTTGCCCATAATTCAGTGTTTGAACGTCTTTCCCAACTCATGAGTTGCCTGACCTGTTCCAGAAGAGGTAGTGACAGTAAGGTAGGTAGCTAGCTATTCTATTTAGATAAGGAATTGTGTTCATGTTTACTGTAGCGGTGCTGCAAACAGTCTCGTATTATGCTGTGGGAAACCTCGGCCAATTGACTTAACTCGTTATTGTTTCGAACAGTGCTAGCTATATTGTTGCTAACGTGAAATTGTTAGACTATTGCTAGTCTATTCGTGTTCTTAGACTGTACCAGCTACCGGTAAATCTAAAAATAAAAGCCATCTCAATAATAATAATAATGGCTGTCTTCGCTGGGTCTGAGGAAAAAAAGCAAGTAGACGGCTATCACTTTTTGTTTAAGGATGTAGCTAAGTATAGCCAGCCAGCTACATAATTCCATGCTGTGGCGCTTAGCCTAGTTAAGTTAGCCTCCAGCCCCAAGTTAGCGCATAACCTAGACATCTATATTTGAACTGAGTTCCGCGTTGGTATCTACTATAAAATGGGATGTTATTCAAACAAATTAAGACTTCAACGTGCATAAGCTTCGATTGCAAACACACAGGGATTGTTATAAGTGCTTGCTCTCAGGTTAAGGACAGGCCTTTATTTTTCTCTCGCCACCGTTCTATGTGGAGTATCCATTTGATTCAGATACTAGCTGCTAGCCTTAACCCTATTAGCCGCATGTTTGTTCTTATACAGACAATGTTTCTTTCAGATAAAGATGAGTTCAGGAGGAGATTCAAACCCAGCTGCAACTCCCACTCCTTGCCTGGACACTCAGGGAGATGACCGTTGGATGTCTATGGTGTGTGTGTGTGTGTGTGTATATATGTATATGTGTGTGTGTGTGTGTGTGTGTGTGTATATATATATATATATATATATATATATATATACAAACAGCGATTATCTTATCGATTATCATTTTTGCAGTGTCGCATCATTTTTCTGCGCGTGGTGTAATCCTTGTATGTGTTTTTCTTTTCCTGTAGCATAACCGCTTTGTTTCAGACAGTAAAGACAAGGAACCAGATGTTCTGTTTGTGGGAGACTCGCTGGTGCAGCTCTTACACCAGTTTGAGGTAACATTCCATCTGGAAGTAATATTAGAGTGCTTTATTTATTTTAATTTTTGTGTTGTGTGTAATTACACTGATCCAGTGCTGGGTCTGGAGTAATGCTGATTCTTTTTCGTAGTAGAACACTAGTTATTATTTTGTCTGTGCACAAACTGATAATTCTTCTATTCACAGTCCTTGAGCATTTTCTAGGTCACATCGATGAATTAACTTCTGTTTTTTTTTCTTTACATCTTGTTTTATTTTTGCTTGTGTTGTTTACAGGTGTGGCGTGAGCTTTTCTCCCCTCTGCATGCTTTGAATTTTGGGATTGGGGGTGATGCCACACAGCACGTCCTTTGGAGACTTGCCAATGGAGAGCTGGACCACATCAGCCCAAAGGTACAAACGCACACAAGGGCGGTCTCAAAACACCACAGGCTTATTGCACCAACTGTGTGTGAACAAGTTGGACTCAAGTACTGAGCCAGGTGTAGCTAATGTCTGGCTTTTCAGGCCTACTGTTGCTCCAAGCTGCACTGAAATGGGTTCAGGCATAATTACACGCGCTGCATGCATTTCTAACCTGGCATCTGTACGTAATGCTCACGTGCATGGGAACAGTATGCTGACATAAACAGTATGAACTTAAAACAATATTATATGACCTTTAAACAATAATTGTTATGACCTGACTTGACTGAGAAAGGATTAGATATATTACAAACAAGTCACAGTAAAATGAACAAAACACTTCACAAATCTCAAATAAAGGTCTGGAACATTTTAGTTTTTTGGGATATGTAATATGTCCACGGTTCCAATATAATACTTGTAGCAGAAAACAACATTGTGTAATTTTTCACAATAAAAGTGGTGTTAATTAAACTGGACATGCAGAGAATTGCTGGGCATAGGAAAATGCAATGTTGAATGACCAAAAAAATGTACTTAAAATAAACTAAAAAAAGATTAATCTCCCATGAACTATGAGCCATGCATGGCCTTATAATTCCAGAAGGCATGAAAATGATTTTAGCAAGGAGAACAGCTTCATCCTACTTGTAACTGTGACTTTGCCTCTTCCGTTTCACTTCAACTGTCGGTTCAACTGTCTTCAGTTATAGTTTGAGACTGCTTACTTTATGTGAAGGTCTCCAGTATGCCTTGGCTAGAGCATGTAGACAAAAACAGAGGCGATAAAGGAAGGACAGCCGTCCCTCTTCGAACTTGCTTTGGCTCTTTATGATTGATTTTGTCAATTCTTTTCAAGCTATCGAATGTATGGAAAACAAGAACAAAATAACTAGATAAATAAAGAGTAATAAGACTATGTCTGAACACCTTTGGTTTTAAATGCTGCTCATGTAATGTCATGATTTCTGTTAATTGGAACCAAGTGTTTATTGTTTTATGTCTGGACTTTGTCCACCTCACAGGTGGTGGTGCTGTGGGTGGGCACCAACAATCATGGCCACACTCCAGAGCAGGTCTGTGGAGGCATCACTGCCATTGTCCGTCTCATCAACAGCAAGCTACCCTCTGCTCACACTCTCGTACTGGTCAGTCTCTCTCTCTCGCTCTCTCATTCTGTCTCTCTCTCACTCGTTCTCTTGCTTGGTGATTCCAGTTGTCTACATTTAAGAGTCTCTGAGCATGTATTCTGGGTCGAATATCCCCCTAATTATACTGCATTTAACTTTATCTTAGATGCTTATATGTGATACTTACACAGTATGGTTGGAAAATATCATGGATATTTTTCACCTACTACATGACTCATACTAAATAGTAAATGGTACACGTAATGACAGGGCTCTGATTTGGACACAGCCTTAGGGGGTATTTCCCAAAGCGGGATTGAGTAAGCTGGATAACTCTGCTGTGTAAAACCCGGAACAGTTCTTTTTAATTCAGTCCATGTTCCAAATTTGGGAGGGTTTCGGGTTTTGCTCAGTGCCGTTATCCAGCTAACTCTGTGATCCTGCTTTGTGAAACAGGGCCCTGGTATCCTCAGTCTTTATTTTTCCTTAATTGCCTTTTACTTTTTCTTGATTTCAGACTTCCTTTCAGTTTTTTTTTGTTTTTTTTTCAAATGAAGATGTCTGAAAACCTTTATTTTGAAATAAAAACCCCCGTGGCTGATGTGAAACTGGAAAGGCGCTGTATGAGCTGCAGTTGTGTTAGAAGTTTAGAGAGGTTTGCCTTCTGGATGCGTGACCCTAGTTTACGCGTAGGAGGGAGCTATACTGCAGCATTTTATTTGGTTCTCTATGTGTAACATGATGGAATGAAATATATAATTTATTTATTTTTTTTACCTGCACTGGGTCTAACTTTTATTCAGACCCAGCCTGAGCTTTATCCTTTATCCCATTCTATATGGCACTTGGCATTGCCTTTACTTTAATGAATCTGGCGTGTATGCTCGGAATGATTGCAGTTTGTGTTCGGTATCGCCGGTGTGAGAGTCGCTCTGTGTCCGCCTGTATGGGCTGTGCTGAGGCCACCGGCCCGTCTTTGTGTGTCCCTCAGGGTGTGCTTCCCAGGGGCAAGAGCGTGAACCCGCTTCGGGAGAAGAACGCCCTGGTTAACCAGCTGGTGCAGCAGGCCCTGCCCACCCTCTCCAGGGCCTCCTACCTGGATGTGGACCCGGGCTTCGTGCACTCGGACGGCAGCATATCCCACCAGGACATGTACGACTTCCTGCACCTCACCCCGCACGGTTACCAGGTCGTGTGCCGGCCCCTGCACGCCGCCATCAAGGCCCTGCTGGAGGCTCCGGGGGCCAACTGAGGGCCGCTTGCGCTGTTAAAGTCGGTTTGTCAGCCTTCGCCTAACCGACAGACAGAGTTAAGGCAGAGGGGACTGGGGCTTCTATACAGAGGAGTGGGCTGACAGACTGTACAGGGGTTTTTTTTGAATGCCTTAAACATTCTAACGCAAACTGGGGAGCCGGGCGGCTCCTGGCGAAACGGTCACGGGGCCTTTACGCACTGTATCCGGTTGGTAGGTGGATTTTCATGTGCTCTCGTTTTAGTAGGGGGAAAAAAAACAAGGGCCGCTGTGGTGTTTGAGTCCTATGCGGCCCGTGTTTGTTCTTTTTGTCACAGGATGTAGCCCTCCATTCTTCAAGTCTTTCAGTCCATTTTCTCTTATTTTATCCTCGTCTCTCAGCGCTTCTGAAGCAAGAGGGTATGGGGAGGCACTGTGTGCCCGCAACCTTCTTATGCTTTATTTTTATTCTTTTTTTTTTTTTTCATTGTTTTTTGTTTTTGCAGGAAGTGGTTATATTCAACTTTATTGGCATTCATTTCCAAGAGCCTGAACCCTATAGTTTAGGTCAGACAGGGTTTCTGGTACATTTAGTGAGGGTTGGTGGCCGCCTCCCCCACACTTATGACACTATGAAGACAGGTTGACAGATTTACAGAGTGAGAAAAGAGGCAGAAGGATATATATGCACTAAATCCCAATTGTGATGTACCTTAAAGCCCTCATTGTTGCTTTCACCTTATCTCTTCAATGAATAAAGTACTTTGTCTTTAGCTAGAGCTAGTCTTTTTGTATGTATTGTAATTATTATTTCTCACCTTGTGCATACCTGCAAAAGTGGACATTCCATGTTGCTGTGCTACAGTATATGCATTGAAAACAACCTGATTGTACTGTGTAGCTGCACCCCCAAGCAGCAGAGTAGTCTTGTTTTTTATTATTAAAAAAGGTGATAACATGGGAATACTGTGTCCCTGCCAGCCTTTGTCTTTCTTTTTCTTTTTTTGTGTACTGTGGTGGCAGTAGTTCTGAAGGGTTAGGGGCATTCATGAATCTGAAACTGTGTGAGTTCATGGTCAGGATTTGTCAAGCCACTGGGTCTATCTGGAGTATCTCCTGATGTTTGGGTGGAATAGTACTCTTGTCTTCAGAATCCTAGGACCACCCTACATGTTCTGTGAGTAATGAGCTTTTACTGTAATGGTGTAAAATTTTCCTGTGGTCAATATTGGGCTCGTGGGTATAAATGAACAAGGCCAAGACCAAAGGTTTACATGTCTGTGTGAGAAATGTTGGAACGCTGAACATGTGATGAGGCAAACATATTAAAAGCAAGAAGATCTAATGTGTGAAAGTAATTCAGTCCATTGCTAATGGTCCTCAAGAGTGCATAGAATGGAATGCATGAGAAAAGACTTTTATTGATGAAGAGAGAGGGGATAGCTTGTAAAAACAAAGCAGAGTAACAATGGCACCTATGCCTGCTGGAACTGTGTTCTGAGAATTCCATTCCTTAGAACTGTTATCAGTTACACAACAAGCGGTGGGTTGTATAAGATGCATCTGCAACAGTGTTACCATGTTAAGGAAAACACACTATTTGTCAGTATGAAGTTTCATAGAGGTATTTAAGGATACATATGTTTTTTTAAGGTTTTTTTTTTATTTTGCCTTAATGTGGTGATTATATCACAAAGCTCTTAGATGGCACAGTCCAGAATCCTGTAATCACTGGTGATGACCCACAGGTGTCCCAAGTCATAGCTCACATGCTTGCTCTTGCCGCACATGGTCAGTTGGGTCCACCCTGTTCCTGCTGGTTGACTGGCACTGATGCCATCTCTGTTGGGAGAGGGATGGACACATGAGCAGGACAGCTCAATGGCTGTGCATTACTAGTCGTAGACACTCTTATGATCTACTTATTCACTCTTGAATATGTTCATATTTCCCTAAATAGGTGTACTCAAGTATTCCACATTGGAGTTGGAAAACACAGGGAAAAAAGCAAGGTTGGTTAAAAAAAAATGGCAGTTTAAAATAGCTGGTCATAATGTGCTTTTTTAAAAATCACCTATGACCCCACATTTCAGTTACATTAAAATATTGTGCACCCTTGTAAATAAACAGTTCTCAAGTTGATACTATGCAATATTTTTAGCTATTTTGAAGTAATTGAGAAATATTATAAATCTGTATATTCTATTTTTTAATGTTATCAATGACTACGCAAGTCGCGCTAGACTGGATGTGAGCAACATGAATTCATCATGATCATAGTTTCACACGCATATTCCCTGATAAGAGGGATCCTGTTTCTTGGTATTTGGGTCTTTATTTGATCCCAGCCAGAATTTGCACTGGAGCAAGAGGCAGGAAGTCACACGACCGCCGCAGCACTGAGATAGCCCAGTTTGATTAACCAATTGGGAAGCTGCAGCTGGCTCCCAGCACCAGAGGCTCCTCCCTTTTGCCCCAGAAAGTACATGCATTCATCTAGACTAGCTGCGAGGTAACAGTGCTACCCACTTCCCCTTCTGTGTCACCCCCAAAGCTACTTTTCTTGAAAATCTTGTGTGTGTGTGTGTGTGTGTGTGTGTGTGTGTGTGCGTGCGTGTCTGTGTCCCTTTTCTGTGTGAATCAGTATATTACCTGCGGTATACATCTCCTCCAGCGTTGACTCCATAAACGCTGCCATCTGTTCCCACCTCAACCATCACCAGCTTCCCTGCAATCTGCTGCCAGTTCCCCGTGCCGCTGCACGTTGTTGGAGTCACCCCCTGTAAGTACACAGGCTCAGCAACTTAAGGTCCTGTGAGTATACACTGAAACAACCTTGTGTGTTCATAAACCATTGAATTGGCATCCAGACATGTTGTGCAGGGTATTCATTGGACCTAGGTTAGCATGTGGGCTGCTCCAGTGGTGTACAGTGGATAATTCCTGGTCCAAGCAAAGAAAGTGCATCTCTGAAAAATCTAATTCCTGATTCCTGTTTCTATGAACAATAACACCAATCATAATTTCTGTTGTTATACAGTGCTATATACAGGATTCGCAGTTTTGGCTCTTCATCCAGCTTTCTCTCCTCTCTGTCACTCCCTTTGCCTCTCTCTGCCTGATGCCACATGCTTACCGTCCTCAAATAGATGTCCTGTAGACTATTGACACCCCAACAGCCATTGGGGCCACAGCTGTAGTACATGAGTAACCCTGGAAGCAGATTCCAGGGTGTGGATGAGGCGGTATTTCTGTACTCCACTGTGGGATCCCGTCCCAGGCAGTATATATTATCATTCATATTGGCCCCTGCCACAAACTGGTCCCCTCCAGCATCCACTTGCTTCAGCAGGCCTGAGAGAGAAGATAAAGACAGACTAATGGGTGGCAGATGTCATGCGGGGTATTTACTATACACTGTATGAATGGATGATTTATCCTTTTTGTGTGAACAATCTCTCTGTCCTTTGTTGTCTGTAATTATGAAAGAAGTCAATGAATTATTAAACACTCTTGGGGTACTCCCACGTGCAGTATATATTGAAAACTTAATGATATAGGGCATACACAGTCAGTCGTCAGTCGACAAGTCCGAAGGTCCCTCTTCTCACACTCAAAACGAAACATGAAAATATCCTCACTCACCTGCCACCTGAACCCAGTTGGCACCCACAAGTTTGTAGATTAAGTTGTTTCTGTTGGTCCCCCAGACCCCAGAGGGTCCCACGGTGACATGCTTTAGGGCCCCAGGTAGCTGGGTCCAGGTGTCCCCGTAAAGGGTGTAGATGTTGTCATTTTCATTCACCCCGAAAACCTGACCCACGCTTGCATCGATCTGCTTCAGTCTCCCTGGAACCTCCCGGCACTCCATTGCTGAGGAGATAAGAACAGGTAAGGAGGCAGCCAGTCAACAACACACATGACCGTGTGCCTGGTAGTCAACCTGAAAATAATTGGAGGCCATGACTTATTTCAGGGAACAGCAGAACAGCTCAGGTGGGGTCAGATAGCTTTCCATGGTAACCTGAAGCTTTAATAAACACGAATCAAAGAAAAAAAAAAAAAAAAACAAGTCAGTACCAGGTCTTCTGCTGAAAGGTTTAACGGACGGCAGACAATTTTGTTTTTTTGTTCACGGCATGTCAAAACAGCCCGCTTGTTTTTGCAAAACACAAATCCGTGAAATCCAAGAAACTGATGAATGTGTGGGTTGCCATTTAGATGGCAGACGTAAAAAAAATAAAATAAAATTAAAAAAAAATGATGGAAAAGAAGTTGTCGGTGAAACTGCAAGTGTGGTCTTGCTGTAGTAGGCCGAAGTTCACCTTAAGTTTAATTCCGGTCAAATATAGTTTCTTCCAGGAATTCTACTTTGTGTATTGTTACAGGCATCAACCCACTGAGTTACAATAATCAGGCAGTTAACAAAAGGATAACGTATGAAAATGGAATGCAGAAATCACAGTAATGAAGAGTGTCACGTTTAAAAACAGAGCATTAAAATCCCATACGCCAGCACAATATACACACACGACAAAAGAAATGGGGACAGGGCAGGTGTAGACAACTGTCATATGCTACAGTACTACCTACATCAGATGGTCAAGAAAAGGAGAATTACCTACTTACAGTAGATATCTAACATATCCATGGCGAGTATAATGTGCTGGCTTACGCTTTGTGCAGAGTTTAACAATTGTTTTGATGTGTGCAATGAATCTCTACCTGCACCTAGCTGACCCCCAGAATTTTGTAGAACTTTGTAGTAAGATTCACTCTCTTTTTGCAATAGCAATCAGCTTTAATCTTTTGTACATGCTATGCCCTCACGTTTTACTTCAGCTCAGTGCATTTTGAAATGCAGCGGTCTGAACTGAAGTTTGTGAAGTCTGATTTATTGCATGCATCCTCTTCAGTAGGGGGCAAGGTTACCTTTTGCCTGAATCTGTGCAACTTGATTCCCAATTTTTGCATTTGTTTACAGAAATGAAAGTCAATTCCTGACCAGGGAGTTTTTTTTTCTTAAAGTTTTTCAATTATCTGGTCAAAATGCACTTTTTAGACAAAGTTTACATTTCCACAAAACCCCTTACTCCTTGGTGGCATTCAAAATTGTAAATATGTGTGGCTTTTTGGCTTTGTACACAAGTAAAAACAGTTGTTTGTAGTCTTCATTTTCTGAAAAAGTGTTAACAGCTTACTGAAAATGTTTTCTAAAATTTTTTTGAAATTTTCTGCAAAAGAAGAAAAGAGCTTATAATCACCCCAGAATCAGCATACTTTCTTTACATTCATGATTTATATACTTTATGATTCAAAAAATGGCCTGAAACTTACTTACAAAAAAGGACGCAAGGTAACAGGGTACAAAACTGTAAGTGTGCTTACCTAGACTGGTGCCCAGCAAGCAGTGGACCAACAGGATGACCGTTCTAACACTCATAGCTGCTATGTGCTCAGTCCAAACTCTTTCACTCACAGGGGCAGATCGTGTTTAAATACCTCCTAACCCTGTGTCTCCCACCCTTTCTTTAGCCAAAGACAGCCACTTGTTTGGCCAGCTCTAATAGGCTGTGTCATCTGTATCAGGAAACTGTTGTACATATTTGCTTACAGGATGAATCAGACATTCACAAATGATTTTGCTATCATGAGAAAAGCCCAAATGTGATCAACTGGGCGTGAATTATGCTACTGTGTGCCTAGGGAGGGAGCTATAGAAAATGACCAAATGACTTCGATGAAGCATAAAGTATATAGAACTTTTTTTTTTTCTGAGATTAGACTTGGGTTGCTTTACAGACGTGCATGGGTGGAGAGTGACTTTAAATATTGACAAAGAGCATAAAGTTATTGTAACCAGTTCCTGTGAACCATAAACTTGAACCCATTTGGCCATTGAGGTAAAAACCCATGTAAACACACACGCACAATCATTTCTGTGCCATACTTTTCCTTTTGTGTAAGTGACAAGATGTAAATTTTTAAATGGTTACACAGCGCGGGAAGGAAAATCACTACTTTTTTTGGTGCACAATGAATTTACCAGGGCTGAATAAATTAAACAGTACCATGTAACAGTTGCTACTCTCTCTTACCAGAGGACCCAGCTAATGCTCATCAGGCCATGTCACACATTAAGTTTTGTCTCGTCCAGCGACAGCCCACAAATGGAAATGAGTGACGGTAACGGCAACGGGTCTGGTTGTTTATCTTGACTTTTCATAATAGTGTACATGTGATGTCTGATTCCCGATATGCACGCCTTACTAGCACCATTTGTCACAGCTAACAAATGGAAGTTACTGTTACCCATCCCTTGGTGGGTGGCACCATCTCATTGCAAGAAGGTCCTGGGTTTGAGTCCCGGCCTGGGCCTTTCTGTGCATACCTCTCCAGGTACTCCGGTTTCCCCCCACAGTCCACAGACATGCAGGTGGGATAACTGGAGACTCTAAATTGCACATTGGAATGAGTGTGGGAATGTATGCTCCTTGCCAAATGTACACTGGGAAAGGCTCATGGTCTGGTTTCATGTAATAAAAAGCTCCCCATATCTAAATAAACTTGTTTTCCTCCCTCTGACAGTGTCTAAATCCTTACACTGGTCACCTGAAACATGCATGCTTTTTATTCATTGGCTGAAAAGTAAGCGTGAGAATGCTTTGTCCTGGGGAAACAATGAAGAAATATCCTTAAACAATTATGCTATTTGTTGATAGTTTTGTTTATTCTTATATGAATTCAATACTGAATAATTTTGGGACGCTGGGACCTGCAGCTTATATAACGGACCGCCTACTCCCACCGACTGGAGGCCAAATATCTCCTGCTGCCCCACAAATGAAGCCCCACGGGACCTCGCAGGAATCCCGTCCCGATGCAGACCTCTAAGTGAAGGTCCATAGGTGTCCCAGATCCGGTTGCTAGATCCGGACCATTTTCTGGGACACTTTTTAAAAAAAGTCATGGCCTAAAAATGGTGCCAACCTGGCAATCTGATTTGGGCCACCCCTGGACTGTTATTCATCTCCATATCTGTCATTCTTTTCCATATGTGGGCCAACACTGGACCAAACTTGCTATGTGGGATTTGGACATTATGAACAAAGATAACTACATTTCCCCTTAGTAGTACCCACTGTACAATCATTCCTTCATATTAATTCATAGAAGAATGAGAAATGGCTGTCCTACTTTGGTTTCTCAGAAATGCATGGATTGCAGATGTCAATCAGGATGATAAATCCCTTGTTTAACTTTTTCACTTCAGTTGAAAAGTATGAATCACATGGAAGCATGCCAAACTTGTTCAGCCTCTCTCTAGGTTGTTCTGCCGTGAAAAAGGAACCATTGTATTTTGTGGTGGAAAAAGAAGAATTCATTGAAATTGAGAATAGAACCAGGGACCTGTTAAGTTTTAAGTTCAGTAAATCTTGTGATCACAGATAAAAAAATCATTGCCAGTGATAATTTTCCCCATTTTCTTGAACAGATATGCTTTTAAAACAAGAAGCACAACAGAAGTCTGAATGGCAAAATAAAAAAATAAAAACTCAAGTTCCCTGGTTTGTTAGGGTCAGCTGCATTTGTACATGCAAGCCCCAAACCCGCATTAGCTCCACGCAGGTTGGCTGTAATCAAAGCACAGTATTGTTAGCAGCTTTTGGAATTTATGTTTGGGAAATTTCCAACCTGGGAATGAGGGTTTGGGAGGGGGGTGATGTGCTATAAAAGATGATGGACTTTGATGTGACTGAGTGTTAAAAACAGACAGGGCAGACACAAAGAGACTTGCATATTGTTTGTGGCAGACAACTGTTTAGTACAGTGTGGAGGTGAAGACGATAAGAAAGTGCAGGATGACTCTTAAAATTGTCATACTTGTTGCATGTATCTTGGCAACAGTTGCTGAAGAAGATCAAGGTATAGTACAAGTGAAATGCGTTTCTGATTCTGAAGTATTATTGTCGCTGTTACAGTAGTATCATATAATTATTCTAGTGGGTAAAATATTATTAGCAAATGGTTAATGCATGTTAATGTGTTGTTGTGTTACACAGTTTTTGGTGTGAACAAAACATTTCAGACAATTTCATTTATATACTCAAGCTAAAATCAATGAGGAGAGGAAGTAAAGGATTGGATATAGGAGTACTTTGTGTAATCGGGATTGGAGCAATGAGTGTATCTATTTCCTCTGAGCACAGAGCTAATTAAGTCTTTGTGGTAATGTCATTTTTAACACTGTTAAAGAGTTGTCATTTTAAAATGTAATTCGACACAGAACAAGAAAGACTGAGGTGGAGCGCACATACAGAAAGTGGAAGCAGAATTAAATATTCATTTTGTCAAGTTAAGAGACTTGTACTTCTTCTGTAGGGGTTGCAAATCGAATGCCAAACACAAATCAAGTCGCCACAACAACACAAAGCAGTAAGTATCATGCAGCATACAGTACAATAAAGATAAAAACTTGATGCCTGATCATCATCAGTATCCTGACCACATAATCTCTGGGTCCACTGTGCCATGTGTTCAGGCTCTTATCGTAGACTAGTGGAATTTAAACTTTTAATGGAGCTTGAGTGGACCCTTACCAAATTTTATGAAAGGTACTCTGCTGTTGTGTGTCTCACATGCTTGAAATATTTAGAAACTTACAATGGCAGGGAATACTGCATTTATCTACCTTGTCTTCACAGTTCAAAATGCAGTTGCCACTGAAAATGCATAATGCTTACAAAATTCTGAGCAAAACTAAAAAAACAAGTAAATACCAGTAAATACTTCATGGAAATGTGTTCTTGCATTTGTGTAAAGAGGAAGAATTCAGTCTATGATTTGGGACAATGCTCCTTTTTAAGCATCGGTACCCACGATCAGTGGCATTTCTAAATGTACACAGATTGCTCAGGGGAATGTAAGTGTTTTTTTCTGCTATTGCGCAATGATTTTTTTTCCCTTGAGCAAATCTGAACACAAGAGAATGGTTTCTACTGTCTGCTGATACAGTGCAAATGTAGTTCAGTTTTGAATGTACAGTGTGGATTTGCGGTTGTCTTTTTCCTGATTTTCAGTGGAAAGATTGATTTTTAAATCACGGAACTTGAAAAACATTCTTCGTATTTTCATGCAACATTTAAAATTTTGATGTGATTTAATCCAGCAGTTTTCATGGAAATTAAATAGGTACTGGTAATTACCACTGTCATCGTCTTTGCCTTTAGTCTGGTTTAGTCTGGTTCCTCAATATGCAGTCCTTGAATATTACCATGTTGTACAATGTCTTTGTCAGTGACAGATGAAACGTTAGAGGGCCTGAGAGGTATGAAAATTAACACAGAGAATAGAGTGTCCTCCATTCTGGTACTGACATTGTACCATTGTGACTATTGCAGCTGGTGCGTTAGCCAAACAGTCTGACACAATGAGGCTTCCTGAGGACAAGAGCCAAGTCTTGAAAACTGGACAAAATAAGACAGGATGCTACTGTGATGGTAGGTGTGGCTCTGCGTGTGTGTGTGCGCACGTGTGTGTGTGTGCAATTTATTTAAATGCATATTAGTTGAATAGAAATTAATCAGCGTATTAATTACAGTTTTTGTTTGATGTTATATAATCTGGAAAGGCACACTCACACTTTAAATAAAATCTGAAACTGACAAAAGAAAATGTTCCTTTTCAGTTAACATGTAGAAAATCCATTCGCTCTATTAACTTGAGTGCTTGTCTGTTGAATCCGTTTGCAGTATTTCATCATCAACATCATTTTGTGGGTTAACCATGTGATAGGTCAGACAATGTATCCTATATCTTCCAATGTATTTTCCAAGCCATCCATCCTCCTACTGCAAACTATATGAGAATGCACTTGCGAAAGGCAGTGTTCAGATTTACAACCTGTTTTTGTCCATCTCTGAAACGCAAAAAATTAGCATCTTCGTTCACAATTGGAAGAGTTGCAGCGCACTGTTATGGCTCTTTTCTGCATTCCCTCACGATTCTGCGATTTGCGTGTTATTCTCAGAATTCCTTTTGTGTCTTCACTTCAGGGAAGGCGAAGGGACGGCTGACTCGAGGCTGTGCCTGCAAGTCGTCCGCCAGACGTCAAAGGGCCAGAACCCGCAGTGAGTGAACCAGCGCGTGTGTTCAACAGCCATAAATGTTTTGTTCTAGGTTCTAGGCCCACGCCTCTGTGCTCCCTGTTCTTGCACTGTCGTACTCTCAGGAAAAATTCTAATAAATCAAGTGTACTTTAATCATGAAATTTAATGGACACAACAAGTCCACGTCTGTGTCTAGAATAATGTACCTCCGTTTTAAAGAATACGTGCAGAGCAGAATATCCTGCGTATATATGTGTATATACTACAAATATATATTTACACACACACACACACACACACACACACATATTATATATATGGGAACAGTGGAATGAAGCTTGATATTTTTGCTTTATACCTAAACCATTTGGATTTGAGATCAAAGGATGAATATGAGGCAAAAGTACAGCCGATCAGTTTTCATTTACATGCGTACATATGCATTACAATTTTACAGAAACTGTTTTCGTGTTGGTTGCCCCATTTTCAGCCGTGTTAAAGAAAGTTAATGGATGACTGACAGGTTTTCACGATCGCTCAGGTGTTTTTTTCTGAATCGATTGTTAACATACAGAAGTAGTGAGTACCTAGTCTTTTAGCCTGTTTTTCGTTGTAGAAATAGCATTTGGAGTAAGAAGTGTACACCATCATGAAGACTAAACGACTAACTATGCCTGAAAAATAAGTAATCCTTAAGCTGAGTGGACAGAACAATTAATTAAGAAGGATAGCACAGAAACTGGGTATATCAAGTACAGCAGTTTGGAAAGACTTGAAAATGAAAGAAACCACTAATAATTACTAATAATGAATAATTACCACTACAAAATGCAAAACTCTCATCAGCAGCAAGAATTGAACGGCCAGACTAGAATTCAACAACAACAGTCAGTGGAGAGATGAACCAGTAGAGTTCTGGAACAAACATTTTTTGGACAGATGAGGCAAAAATAAACCGTTACAAAAAGGAGGTAAAATATGGAGGAGGTAATGTCATGGCTTTGCCATGTACGGCTGCTTATTGATGTAGATGTAACAGAGGGTGGCAGCAGTAGAATAAATTTGGAAGTGCATAGACAGATTTTGTCTGGTGATGTACAATGAAATTCCTCCAACTTCATCAGCTGGGACTTCATCTCAGCTTCAATACTGAGCTCAACAGAGCATTTCTTCTAAGGTTCCACCTTTGTCTTGGACTTTTTTTTTTTTTTCATATTTCTGAGCCTCATAACGACTTCCTTGACTTTTATTGGCACGCACTCTGGTCCTTATGCTGACAAAGATTAAAAACAGACTCCATTGACAAACAAAAACCTAGAATCAAGACTAGGTACTAACAGCTCTCTTATACATGCAGTAAAGAAGCAATTGAACAAACCTGATACATTAGAAACATCTGCTGTGAAGCTAATTATGGTGCCCTGAAATGGAGGGGGGCTATATATAAAAAGTACAATTATTTCTACACGGTGAAATCAAAATGGATTAAAATACCCTTTAATAAAAAACCACACTTTAGCCACATAATGTTTTGATCACAAATCTAAAATGAAAGGGTAATTGTAGATCTGTAAAAAAGTAACCAAAAAAATAATAAAACATTTGAAGGATGACAAGAAGGAACATTTTGACGATCGAAAGTGTATGGTGGGATAATCAAAAGCATAGAGTGTGACCGCTGGTCTTAACTCGTCGATCATAATGATTAACATTCTGCCACATTTTCATGTGCAAGTACAAAAAATCTTACCCCAGAGGGGATGCCTTCCCCCCACCTTACCTCAACTCGGCAATGAGCTGGCAAATTGAAAAATGGGAAAGGCTACATGTGAGGTGTGCACTGCTTTTTGGAGTTACAAAAGAGTTTTATTTATCTATCAAACATAATTGCATCGGCTCTTTTAATGCAGAAAGTATTTTACAATGCTGCAAGGATGGGGGCACGCCGTAAGTTCAATCCATTTGGCACCAGTTTCAGTTAAACACATGCTCACGAGAAAAGCCTCAGAAACACAAAACAAATACTCGTATGGCAAATATTGTGTACGACAGTGTAAGGACCACACCCAATTGAGATTAGACTGATCAAATTTATTCAGACATGCTTCATTGATTGGTAGGATCTTGAAATTCCATTGCCGTAACAAAAGGCAAATATCCGCCCTTTTGCATTTCCAGCATATTTTACGGCCATCTGAAAAATCATCTTATTAATCGTCTGAAAAAAATACTACTAATTTACTAAATCTGACATTAAATCATTACGTTAAATACAATTCACCTGATTAGGCCTACCACCCTGCTTTCCAATTCTATTTATCTTGAATCCACTTCACTCTCCAGAGGCAGTCAAGAAAAATCCAAAGGGAAAGGGCCGGAAACAGAGAAAGGATTCGCCTGGAAAGAAGAAACGCATTCCCAAGCCTCCCATCAGCACCCCCATTTAAAGCATGTAACCCTGCTCCATCTTTGAATATACACTCACCGGCCACTTCGTTAGGTACTTGCTAGTACCGGGTGTGGTCTTTTGCTGCTGTAGCCCACCTGCTTTAAGGTTCGACGTGTTGTGCATTCAGAGATGCTCTTCTGCATACCTCGGTTGTAACAAGTGGTTATTTGAGTTACTGTTGCCTTTCTTTCAGCTCGAACCAGTCTGGCCATTCTCCTCTGACCTCTGCCATCAACAAGGCATTTTCGCCCGCAGAACTGCCGCTCACTGGATATTTTCCCTTATCCTGACCATTCTCTGTAAACCCTAGAGATGTCGCCTTTAGGGGCGACATAGCTCAAGAGGTAAGACCGATTGTCTGGCAGTCGGAGGGTCGCCGGTTCAAACCCCACCCTGGGCATGTCGAAGTGTCCTTGAGCAAGACACCTAACTCCTAACCCCTAACTGCTCTGGCGAATGAGAGGCATCAATTGTAAAGCGCTTTGGATAAAAGCGCTATATAAATGCAGTCCATTTACCATTTACCAGATGGTTGTGCGTGAAAACCCCGGCAGTTTCTGAATTACTCAAACCAGCCCGTCTGGCACCAACAACGATGCCACGTTCAAAGTCACTTAAATCACCTTTCTTCCCTATTCTGATGCTTGGTTTGAACTTCAGCAGATCGTCTTGTCCATGTCTACATGCCTAAATTCATTGAGCTGCTGCTGGGTGATTGGCTGATTAGATATTTGTGTTAACAAGCAGTTGAACAGGTGTACCTAATAAAGTGGCCGGTGAGTGTATGTCAAGTAGTAATCCATGTACATTAATCTATTAAGCATAATAATGTGTTGGTAGGACCTCATCTTACTGAAATCCTACCCTTACAACAAGCATTTTATTGCTTGGTGCAACAGGCAATACATTGACAATATATACAAAGCATTGCAACCATGTTTATTCTATGTACAATGGACTATGTTGTTGTAACCATGAGGGCTGGCATCAGTCCACACACTATTCATCGCTGTCATTACAGTCTTTTATTATTATTATGCATGACTTATCAGCCCCTGTTTATTTAAGGTCTTACTACGGTTTTCCTACTTCATGCAAATGTTTAAATGTTTCCGTGTTCCCTTTTCTCTGCATGTGCATATAGGCTACAGCACATCTTCCTTTCCAGATTCTGCATTCTTCTTATGTATAATATAAAAAGAAGCTGTCTATGACCTTCATGAATACATAGATATACATTTCATAAGCAGTATGTCATAAGTGTATATGTGTATTAAATGGATACGAGTGTAAGTAAACAATTTCCCTTTGCCAATTATTGCTGACAAACCACAGGATCTATCACACAGAGGGGTTTGTATTGTGCTCCAATGGGGTAGCTTCACAGATCCAGAGATGAGAGCCAAAACAAGCAGCGGTTTTTGGAGGTTGACTCTGTAAAGAGTCTTTGTGACAGTTCTCTGTAATAATAAATAAATGAAATTTACTCTAAATGCAGTTAAACTTTGGATGGGGTTTATATGGAATTCCATGCGATGAAAACCTACAGACAAGAGAGATTAAAATCTTTTCATTTCTCAATTTTTTTTTCAAAAATTTCTTTCTTTGTCTGTTTGCATAACCATTAGCATAGTGTCATATATACGAGATGCCATTTGAGAAAATGCCAAGATTAGTATAATGGAAGCTTAGATTGGGCACATGCTCATGATGAACATTACAGCAATGCTAACTATTGACAAAGCATGAAAACACATTTTTATGACATTGCAGCATTTTAGTGAGGTTATTGGCATAACATTGAATTGTTCGTGGGGCTATCGCTCCACTGTTACGACAAAGTCATTAGGACATAAATTTCAAATTACATGAATTTCTACCAAACTACCATGAAACATGATAACAGGGACACAGATAAATGTGATTTTAAAGTTCCCTTTGTTTTATACCTGGCTTCAGTGGGTATGCTTGAGACCTTACCCCCCACACAAAAAAACGGACATAAAATCACACATAAGGGGCATCGCCAATTAGCATTTTTTTCTAAACATAATTTCTACACTTCATGTTTACAAGTAACATTTACGACACATTGTACAAAGGACACCTCATAGTAGTCAACCTGAAAATAATTGGAGGCCATTTATTTCAGGTAACCGTAAAATAGCTGAGGCATGATCAGACAGAGCTTTCCAGGGAAGCATGAAGCCTCACTGAACATAAAATTGTACCCACATAAATCAAAAGCACAACACATACCAGTACCAGCTTAGCTGGTGAAAGGTTTGACAGATGGCAAGTCTTTGTTTTTGCTCACAATACTTCAATACAGCCAGCCTGCAAATGGAGTCTGAAGTCTTGCATGAACTACACAATAAACATCCAACTAACTCCAACTAATACCAAATCCTACTGTGGTCAGAACTTTGTTGATTTTTGAAACTGAATAAAATGGGGGTGTAATAGAATTTCTTTGGTTTATGTATAACCATTATATTAAAATGTATGAATAGGTATTTTTATGAAATTATTTTTATTGCACTGGGTCTTTAAAAATTGTGTGTAGTAGGGGCTCACTGAAGGGTCAGCCTGTAACTGCATTTAATATGAAAGCAGTGTTAACTCTAGTCTAACTAGCTTAAAAGTCCTAGAAAATCCCTTACCCTTTGGTAACATTAAAAAAGCATTTAACTTAGTAAATGATAAATTAAGTTGATATTCATTCAATATGTGTGGCTTGCTCAAAGCACATGATACTGCGTTTGCAGATGAAAAACTATTTAGAAACACTGTTTTGGTTTTGTACTTAATTAAAAGCAATTGTTTGTAGTGCACTTTTTCTGATAATTCTTCAAGGTTTATGGCAAAAACTTTCAGTAAAAGTTTCATATTCACCCCAAAATCAGTGGCTACTCAGCACAATCATACCCTTTGTCAGGAAAAATTATAAATGTACATTATCATTGACTAACTGTATCTAGACATATCCTACATACTATAAGGTGTAACATTCATTAAAGAGGAGATAGTTGTGCCTTGGTGGAAGTCTGACATTTGTTAAATTTGTGTTTGTGAAACTCTTTGCCTAACTCCCTCTACTCCCTCTTATAAATTGCACAGTTGTCAAATGTTTACCTCACTGTCAGGACTTAAGAAGAATGGACCCAGGCACAGAAAATGACTCAAGAGGCAGAATTAAAAGCACAGAAATACTACACCAAGGACAAATATAATGTCTAGCCACATAATTATTAACCGCTGGCAGAAACATGAACAAAATACTGCAACTAAGCAATGCCAGGCAGAGAAAAGGGATGCTTAAATGCTTGAGGAGGCAGGTGCGGACAGTAACCAATAAAGCGCATAACAGATGAATCAGATGTGACATAAAGACCGGGGAATGGGGGCATCTGATGGCAGGGGACTGAAATTGTGATACGGTGAACAAGCAGGGGTGTGGTGGCACATGTTAGGACAGCACCAAAAAAGCCCCAGACTCACTGCGGCCAGCTCTTAATAATGATAGGTTTGTTCCCCCTTTACTGTGAAGCGGACTATTTGAGAATATCAGATATAGCAGGATATATATTCAGTATATTTTTTTCTTCAGTCACTCTCTTCCAGATAGTCATCAATCTCAGGGAGCACATTGAACATTTTGTGTGGCCAGATATGTCAAGTGTCAGGTATGTGAAGTCAGAAGGTAAAGCGTTTGTGTTTGTAAGGAATGAGTCTGTGGCCATTGTAATTATATCTGTGGGAAACATTGAAAAGCGCCAAACTCTGTGATATATAGTCTCTTAAACCAGGTGGATGGCTTACCTACTGTACTATTCCAATTAACTAATGAGGTTGAAAATCACTTGACTGCTTGCCAAGTATTTTTAAATCGCAGTTTTGTTCAAATCTGATACCATTTTTTTCATAATTATAGATTAGTAGTTGCTATAATAAATGAATGTCCTATGAGTTTAAATTCATTGTGAAGTACATTAGCAGCGCTTGCTTAATTTATTTGTCTTTGTTTTCAGAAACCAATACACTGTACACAGCAGCATATGCTCCAGTCATACTTGAATGAATAAATAGCTTGAATAAATAGCTTAATTCTTCAAAAGACTATAGACACACAAATAAGCTATTTCACCTTATACGTTTTATTATTTCTTGGTATTGCGGCTATACAGTTATGGCTATTTTGCAACTTCCATTTGACTCATTTTTTCTATCTATCTAGAAAATCAAGACTATACCTGCAAATGAGAGTCAAGAGTTTGGCTCAGACACGGTTTCAATTGTTGAGAAAGGGGTTGGTATCTCCCCACCCTTGTGACACTATGAAGACAGATCAGCCTAATTACAGGGGAAAGAGGCAGAAAGGTGTAAACGAACAAGACCAAAGCTTTAATTGTCTGTATGAGAAATGTTTGAAAAGCTGAATTCATAACGACAGATGACCCCATTAAAACCAAGGAGACCTAATGTGCAGAAGTTATTCAATCTTCAAGAGTTGATAGAATGGAATGCATGTGTAAACATTGAAGACGGAGGGTGTAGCTTGGAAAAACAAACCGCAGAGTCACCATATTCTGAGAATTCTATTTGCTAGAGCTCTTATCAGTTATATCTTATACCACCCACAGCTGGTGGTGTATCTGCAACAATGTTACTGTACCATGTGATTCAGTAGGCACTATGTATCGAAAATAAGGTTCATAGAGGTATTTAAGGATGCACATGATAAGGAAACATTTATTTTGCTTTACCGTGGGGATTATGTCACAAAGTTCTTAGATGGTACATTAGGTGTCCCAAGTCATAGCTCACATGCTTGCTCTTGCCGCACATGCTCAGGTGGGTCCACCCCGTTCCTGCTGATTGACTGGCACTGATGCCATCTCTGTTGAGACGGGGATGGACTCATGAGCAGGACAGCTCAATGGCTGTGCATTACTAGCTGTAGAAACTCTGCTAATCTACATGTGCACTCTAGAATATGCTCATATTTCCCCAACTTGTTATCTCTAGTTAGTCTTTGTGGTGTGGGGATGGCTGGTTTAAGCAGCCACACCTGCCCTGGGTCAAGCTAATTAGACCTGGCTAGTTAGATAATTGGTTATGAATTAGATAAATGGCCAGGATAATTGGGCCCAGGAACAGGGGTGGCTGCACCTGTGCGTAGTGAGGTAATCAGTGCGCACAGGTTAAATCTGCCATCCCCACCCACACAAGGGAGCCTCTCTGTCATGACAGTATTTTACATCTGGTCCTTGGCGGTAACATCTTACCAAACACTTGTAAATAAATGTGGACTATTTGAACATCTTCTCCCTGTGTCTCTGTGCTGGAGGGCCCCTAGGAAAGCCACTTCGGTGGCCTGTGGCAGGCGTGTTTGCCACAGTCTTGTACTCAAGTTTCATTGAATGCGTTATTAAATTTAGGGTTAAAATGTTGAAATTGGGCCTCCTAAGTGACATGTCCCGTTGAGGCAGGTGGGACAGTGATGTTTGTAAGGATATGCTTGCTTGTGTATACCTTCTAGAAGTGACAAAGGTGTCTCGGGGATGGAATTGGCCTACAGGTGTATTTAAATATTCCACATTAGAGTGGCAAAACATTGAGGGAAAAAAAATTTAACATGCAGCTTAACTCCCAATAGAATTTTTTTTTTTTAATTGACAGTTTAAAATAGCTGAATTCACATATAGATAGGTGACAAACTAAAAAACTAAAAAACCTGAGTGGAGAAACATAATGAAGATGCTTCCACACAGGTGCACTGCATGATACATTGAATCAATTAACATCCAAATATACTGTCGCCTCACCGCAAGTAGGTCCTGGGTTTGAATCCTGCCTGGGCCTTTCTGTGTGGAGTTTTCATGTTCGCCCCTTGTCCGTGTGGGTTTCCTCCAGGTGTGGCTTGCTTAAAACACATGATACTGCATTTACAGACCAAAGATTATCTGTAACCACTTCTGGTGTGGCTTTGTACACAAGTAAAAGCAGTTATATTTATGATTTTGAAAGGCCTGAAAATGATTTACTCAAAATGATGCAGGGTACCACTTTAGCATTACTCTGTTGGAAAACTTTTAGTGTGCTTAGCTAGACTTCTGCCCAGCAAGCAGTGGACCAACAGGATGACCATTCTCGTACTGTATCTGCTTCACGCTCCGTTCGAACTCTTTCACCCCCAGGGGCAGATTGTGTTTAAATATGTCCTAACCCTGTGTCTCCCACCTTTTCTTTGGCCAAAGACAGCCACTTGTTTGGCCAGCTCTAACTGACAGTGTCATCTGTCATCTGTTGTGCATACTGGCTTACAAGATGACTCTGATATTCACAAATTATTCTGTTATCGTGATCAAACAGGTGTGAGTTTTGCTACTGTGTGCCTAGGGAGGGAACTACGGGAAATTACCAGATTACCACTTACTTCCAAAGAAAGCATAAAGTATACTGAACTTACAAGTTTCTCTTTGTTGGCAGGGATTAGACTTGGATCACTTTACAGAAGGCATGTGTGTAGAGATGCTTTAAATATTTCCTGAGAACAGTCTGTTATTATATCCAATGTCAGTGTTTGCTTAAATTCAATCCATTAAGTACTCAGGTAAACACATACACAAACATACACACACACACACGCATGCACACACGCACGCACACACAAACGCACAATCATTTCCTTGGACATGACAGGAGAACATGTCTAAGAGAAAATAATTTCCTTTTCTGTCAGCGACATGTAAATTTAAAAACGGTTTCACAAGCAGGAAAAATTTGCTACTTTTTGTGGCACACGATGAATTCAACATCGCTGTCAATAGACAGTATCTATGCAACTGGAGCAATGTTTCCTTGTCAGAAGATCCAGCTCGTGTTAATCATGCGATATTTCGATCGACTTCCAAGTAAACCACAGCAATAACGTCTAATATTTGGTTGCATAGCCCTTCAACGCAATAACTGCATCAAGTCTACGACCCACTGACATCTCCTGTCGTTTCATGCCCTTTCCAGGCCTTCACTGCAGCCACTTTCATTATCTCTGTTTCGGGTTGTTTCTGTCTTCAGACTCCATTTCAGCAAGTAAAATGCATGCTCATTTTGGATTTACTGTAAATCATTCATCTGACTGACTTGGCCAGTCAAAAACCTTCTGCTTCTTCCCACTGCCGAGTGTTCTGTTTGCATAGGCAGGGTGTTTGCAGGTCACTCCACAATTTTGGCTTTCCATCACTTTGATGAAGGCTTATTTTGGTCTCATCTGTCCATAAAACCTGTTTCTACAACTCCTCTGGCTCGTCTCTGCATTTCTGAAAAATTCTAATCTGGCCTTTTGATTCTTGCTGCTGATGAGAGGTCTGCTCGTTGTAGCATAACCTCTGTACAGTAATTCTGCTCTCAAAATCTTCTGCATACAGTGGCTTCTTATATTTTCACACCTGCCCTCTGGAGACTGCTGGTGACATCACTGACTGTCGTTTTAGGATATTTCTTCACAGCTCTTGGGATTTTTCTGTCATTAATTGCAGTTATTTTCCTTGGCCAGCCTGTACTGCGTTTATTTCTGAGTCCATCAATTCAGTGGTTTTTCTTTTTCAAGACTGCCCAAACTGCTGTACTTGATATAATCCGTTTTTGCGCAATCCTTCTTAAATAATTTTTCTGTCATCTTAAAGATTAATTATTTTTCGGCCATGCTTATTTCTCTGGTCTTCACGATGGTGTATGCCGTCTATCTCCAAATGCAATTTCCACAGAAGCAAAAGGGAACGCCTGAGCTACAATTAAGATCTGTCAATCATCCGATAACTGACTATTTCGTGGTTTAAAATTCCGTTGCTAACTAACTGCTGGGCCTCTCGTGCAGGCCTCTCTACTGTTCCCTTCCTTTGGCTAACTGCTTTGCTTGCGGTGCTTTAGCTAGCAGGCTAATAACTGTCCAACCCAAACCCTATGTGAATAACCTCATAATTACACATGCTTGGCATTTTTTCCAGTAAGGGGTCGATATTCATATACAGTGTAATGGCACCTGCTTTGCCACTTTTCTCTGTTTTCAGAAACCAATACATTTTAGACAGCAACACATGCTCCAGTCATGCTTGAATACAAGTGATGGTTCTCCCCTTGTTAAAGCTGAATTCTTCCAAAAGAGAAATATATAAACAGACATTTTGCCTGAAATGTTTCTTTAACTCTCAGTATTACAGCTGTGGAATTAAGCTATTTCACAAATTTCATTTAACTAGTTGTAAATTTTCTATCTAGAAAATCAACACCATGCCTACAAATGAGAGGATAAATGTTAATAGAAATTTTAATGACAGTATAAAACAGTAATCCATGATAAAATTGTATGCAACCTTGTGTGTTGCACTTAATTCAACATATTTCTTGTGTTCTTATTGTCTGGATGAGAAAGAAAGCTTAATTAAATGTAGCTGTTGAATTAAAAAAAAAATGATATTGGCATATTCATAAATAACAGTGAAAACAGAAAAAGATAAAACAATAAGCAAAGCTGTAGAAACAATAGCTATATGTTGACAAAATCATTTATGTACCAAAGTAAACTAAATCTAACACAAAACCAAATTTTGCATTTAAAGCAATGTTTGCCACGACACTATAAACAGTTTCATAAACAGACAAATGGTTTGATGTCAGCTGGAAAGGGGTGTGCTTCTGCATAGAAAATGATATATATATATATGGCAGTAAAATTTATTTTTGGAACAGATTTTGCCTTGAAATCCAATGAGTTGTACAACCAAGTAGTTGAAAATCCAGTAAGTTCCACTAATATCACCTTACTTGGGCGTTGGACTTCACATTTGTGGGAAAGAGTGCCCCCTGCTGACCAGCCAATACCTTCCGGCTGCAGCCTGCAGTAGTTTTGCTTGGAGCTCTCACAGGTAATTCACCAGCTTTACAACTAAAGGTGGGCGGGGGGGCAGGCGGGTGGTTTACGTTCTTAGTTTATGATCGACTTCATATTTTACATGCATCTCCTGAATTTTTATTTTATTTTTTGGGAGGGAGGGGGTTTGAACCTCCACAGCTACATCTCAGCACACGCTCATTTCTTTCATTATTCATTATTCCCTTTCTTGTTCCCTAATTCACACCGGCGTGTCCTGTATGCAATGAAAATGTACGGCTAGAGATGGGAGACTATGCTAAACAGCAGAGGAACCCCGAAGGTCTCAGCACGACAGCCAGTTGGTCAGCTGTAGGAGGGAGACACCCAGGGCAGCAAGGAACAGGCTTCCTTTGGACAGCACAGCAGAGGATGCTGGGAAGGTAGAAAAAAAGAAGTGGAACCTTCATATAGTGTTGTCTTCATATTTTGCATGCAATAGATGTGTAATAGATGTGTGATGGACTTATGACTTCCTATTTCATAAGTGCAGGGTTAACAAGGCTCATAAGACTATCTCTCTACCCTGATAGTGTATTGCTTAAATAAACACATCAAAAATAGCAATGCATAAGCTCTTCTAATGGTAGAGTCACTCGGAAAGGTTATCATATTTTATGCTGAAAAAAATTTCACTCGGGGTTTTACGACTGTTAAATTCAGGGTAGGCTTTACCCTGTGAACAGCATTAATGGAATTATCCACCCAGGAGGGTTGATGTTACTGTGCTCTTTCCCTTGTACACATGCAATTTTCACCCAAACAACAATATTTTCAGTTGGAAGAAGGGAAGGGAAGAAGACAAAACTTCAGGTCTTATCCAGTATATATATATGTAAATATATAGGATGTCCAAAAATAAACTTACATCCCCTTTACTCCCACCATCATAATGCAGTTGGCAACCAACATTTGTTTGAATAATGTCCAATTACAGTAGATTTAACTCAGTCTCTCCAGGATAACGCCTAAAATATTTGTGGACGGAATGTAAAAGGATCGGACTCACGTTGAACCTTCAGCTCTCTCGCAGCTGTGCTGTTCCTCCCAGTTACAGGGTTGAAGGCCTCACAGGTATACGTTCCCTGATTGGCTAAAGTCAGTGGGGCAGTCACATACTCAGAGCCGTTTGTGACCCGTGTGCCATTGAAGTACCAGCTGTACTGAGAGGTTGGCAGAGACGAGGCACTGCAGGTGAAGGTCACACTTGATCCGGTTTTTGCTACGTCTGGTCCAGTGATGACGGGCTGCTCTGGCCCGTCTGTAACATAGAAAATGGAGGTAACACATCAGCGCTCCATTACTTCAGCACAGACTCACAGTTCACAGACAGGTCCACAGAATACTCACAGTTGACCAGCAGTTGGAATCCAGGGCTGGTTCCATTGCTCACTGCATTGTGAGCCACACACTGATAGCTTCCATCATCGGAGCGCTGGACTGGGGTGAAAGTAACCGAGCTGTTGTCTGCAGAGAGGGCTGTTCTGTTATCTGCTAACAGCCGCAAACCATTCCTCAGCCACTGAATGAGGTCTGCTTTTTCATTGACTTTGCACACAAGAGTGAATGGCTTTTCATCTATGGGCAATCCTCCATTGGAATTTACCAGCACACTGGTTATTGGAGCTGTGAACAAAAGAAGGATTATACATTTTTAGGAAACTGATTTTTTTGTTGTCAGTGAACACCTTCCCGTTATTTGTGTATTGGGGCCAACCATCACTCAGCTATTGAATGGAGCCGGTCACCTCACACCTCAGTCTGAAAGGCTGATTCTGTATTGGTGGTATTCCAGAGAGGCTTACTTTTGCTTACTATAGCCATGTCAATTTCAAAGTGAGCACTTTCTTACCTACAACAGTTATCAGTGTGGTCCTGCTGGAGTACCTGAGGGTCACGCTGTTGTGGGCCCAGCAGGAGTAGTTCCCGCTCTGATTCTGATGGACGTTGTTCAGTCTAAGCTCTGGGCCTCTATTTTGAAGCAGTGTTCCCTCAAAGGCCCAGAGATAATCGGCTGCAGGCTTTGACTGAGCAAGGCAGGACAGCATGATATCCGACCCTGCCCTGTAGACTGTCTCATGGGGGTTTCCCGATATTTCTACATTATCGGGACCATCTGGGAAAGAAGGAAACGCATCCAAATTGTTATTTGAACAGCACAAAACCATGCATGGTTAGTGACGAAAAAGCTGGACCTGTCTGATTTAACCAGCTAGACGAAGACTGCTACTGTACATGCTGAGAATGTGAATATGCCATGCCAGTATTTGCTTTTAAACTGAAAATAAATTAATAGGTTTTGCAGAAGCTTTCAGCATTTCCCACTTATTTGATAATACAACTATTAATAATAGACTAGTGCCATTATTTTTCTCTTTCAATGCAATTGCTATTTGGTGAAAATTGATGCTTATTTGCTGCTATCTTGGAACAAATCTGGCATGTATAAGAGGTTAATTTGTCTCAGTGGGATAACCTGGTTAAATAAAGTTTTCATAAATACACATTTGCGGTTTGGTGAACCTGGATAAGAAACTCACAGCTGATGTTGAGGAAGACAGCCTGACTGGTGCCATTACTGATGCTGTTGGACACGCTGCAGTACAGAGGTCCACTGTCGGACCTCAGAACTCTGGATATGGTGAGAGTGCTGTTGCCATCACTCAGATGAACAAGCTCACTGGCTGTGATGTCAGAACTGCCATTATGCCACCGGTAAAAGAGGGAGGAGCCGGAGGCGGAGCATGTCAGGCTGACAGTGTCATTCAGTTCCACTAAGTCAGTTGCGTTGGCTCTGACTGTCACATTGGAGACTGGCTCTGGTGGTTGTATTTTAGGGGGGGGCAAACAGAAATGTACAAATTAGCAGTCTATTCAGTTTATGCATATTTCATATATTCCTGCAACCTTGCTACTTAAATCATTGCAAAATGATATTGCATTACATATCTGCACAAAGCTGGAAATCAAGAAAAGGCACTGACCCCTTAAGGTATTCATTCAGCAATACTCTAGTTCAGTTCCAAAATCAGACATGACCAGCCCGTTTTTGAACTACACTGTGATGACATAATAATTCATCTGGCTGCTTCATTTATGAGAAAAAGCTTCTGGATTATGGGCAAAAGTAGTACCCTTTAAGTTAAATCAATCAATCAAACTTTATTTATATAGCACATTTCATTACAATAAAATGCCATGCAATGCTCTTTGAAAGACAAAATGCAAGTAAAACTAAAACAATAAAAAAAAAAAAAGTGAGTAAGTGAGTAAAGCTCAGCAAAAACATGCTACCCTTTCAGTTATGTACAACAATATAAAACAGAATAATAAATGTAATATTAATTTTGATAATTAATTTGTTGGACCCAATCTGACCCATTTTTTAAAACTCCCAATTCAACTCCCAATTCAAGCAGCAGAATAATTGCTTTGGATATTGAATTGCATTCAAGTTCACTGACTTTCTAGTTTGAATTCCTTTTATTCAATGTAAGGATTTGTAATAAAGAGGGAATTGTGAGGAATTAATTGAATATTATGAGCTGAACATATGTTGAGTCACTGTCAAGGATGTTGTTATAATTTATTCCAAGGTATTGCATAAGAAGGGAATTATTGAGAGTCTGGCATTTGTTACTTACCCAGCACGTACAAAGTTGTTTTGACAAGAAATGATGGGGTTATACCTTGCATGGTATAACTTCCATTATCTGCCAGAGTGACATTTCTCAGTGACAGTGCCCAGGTCTTAGCATCAAACGTAATTCTGTCACGATACCCCTCAGTCACTACAACAGCTCCCTGAATCGCAACGACTATGGATTCACTGTCGTGTAACCAGAGCCCACTTTGTACAGCCGTTGGAGGAATGAGCTCTAGGGTCACGTTTTCTCCTACTGAGACAGGGTTCTTGGAGATCCTCACTTCAAGAGCAGAGAAGCCTGAAATAAAGGAGGCATGACAGTACATTGGCTGTGTCCATGTATAGTATGTTTGTTGAAAGCAAATTGAGTTTTAGGCCTCCAGAATGTAATCCATAATTACACGCATATAGCCTGTACACTTTCTATCAGTTTAAGATAAGTTAAATAAACTAAATAAGTTGTATTAAATAAATGAGACACATTTATCCTAGTTAACCCGACATTAACAAATCCCGAATTTGAAAAAAAAAACCAATAACCTGTTGTGGGACTGTTAAATTTTACCACTTAATGTTACAGCTGGTAAGTGAGCTTTACAGACAGTTGTGGTATGAGCATATAAAACATTAATATTAATATTCTCAGACAAATGTATGATAAAACATGTTGAATTAGTGAGTGCATTACAGAACACAAATTAATGATTCTTAATAGGTTTATTTCAACATATGGAAATGTTTAACAATAATTCTTCAATATGTTTTCTATAATTTGCTGTCACACCTCTCACTACCTCAAATAAACAAAAATTTTAAAACAGAGATCCGATGTCTGCATCAGAAAAACCTAGATTGGTTTGTGTTTTTCAAGCAAATTAACATACTTCCTCTGTAGTACAGTATAGAGAATATAAATGTCTAGTTACCTTTAGAAGAAATCAGCAACAGTAAGACCAGAACTCCCCCCACAGTATACTCCATCCTTGATGCTAAACCTAGAAATAGCCTGAAAGGGTTTTATACATGAGGATATCTTCCTGCCACCTTCCAGTAAAGAGTGAAATTGAACAAAACAGTCATGATCCATTTGTACCAGCAAATATTTGTTCAAGTCATGTAATGGTTCAGCATTCAGGTGACGGTAAAGGGTTTGCTCCCCCCATCCTCACGTTCACACCCTGTGATTCATTCTATTCTATTTCTCCCCTTTGTTTTTTTTTAAAGACACACAAAGGTGTGTTCACATTACTTCAATGATGATTTCCACACTGTTTTACAGGAAGATTGTTGAACAGTGTTCTGTTCGCCATTTTCTGCCCTCCCAATCCAAACCTTGCCAGTGCAGTGGTGATAAAAGCCTTCATTTGTGTTTACACATAGATTTTCTCCTGATCCTCAATGTTGACGGTTATTTTTAATAGAGACCAGGCTCGAGCATTACTGTTTCCATGCAGGCGAGGCATCTCCATATAACCTCAGACTCAAGCTAGTCTGAGTACCTGTAATTTTACACACTTGCACATTTTCCCGGTGCCACAGTCAGCATTGTAACTATTACTGAAAACCATTTGTGCGCAAAGTTATCAACCATTCAGAGAACGTACAACAAACCTGGGGACATGTTTGTGTGCTAGTGCTATGATATATGTATAACCCTTAGCCTACATGCTGATAAACTATGCTAATGCCTCTATTCAGCTGTGTGTTTGCTCCAGGAGAATCAAAGTTCTGAAGGGGCAGAGTAGGTATGTTCTGCTTATAATGAGCACCTGTGACCTGCCGCACCTGAAATGCTTTTGTACTGATCAGCACGTAGTGGTTATTGTGCAGGCTGTATAAACCCCTCTTTTCACGTGGGCAGTATTTCACAACCTTACACCCAACCCCAAGAAATGACCTCTATGCAAGACAGGACAGCGTTCAAAAAGGCAATTATTAAAGCAAGCTGAGGCACACATTGGTGAATGTGGATTGTCTACAGGTTCTTTATTTTCACTATTAGTGGATGTAGATGCATCTTTGGAAGACATTTAAGACGGAACCCCTGAGACATAACATCTATCTAGGCCCAAAGACTGGACTTTATGAAAAGAGCAGCCAGTTGTTTCACACTATATAATCAGTTTCTAAGACTCGCGGATTACTGGTCTCATGATCTCATTTATACCTGTGTGTGTGCGTGCGGGCGCGGGGGGGGGGGGGGGGGTGTTGTGGAGGGGTGGTGGTAGTTACTTGAAAGCATTTCTGGGTAAGAGTGCCTCAGTATATGCCTAAAATATATCTTTGATTGAGTTTCATGAAAATGCATGTAATCTGAAAAAATAATCAAATACATATTTTGTCATTTGTCAGGTGGAACATTTGAATATTTAGGGCTGGGACATCACAGGAATGTATACAGAGAGTCTCTAATGCTTGAGTAATAAAATGCATTTCAACACAGGAAATAAGATAATAATTAACTTACGTCTACAGTAGTATAAACTTTACCTAGGGATGATCATACCCAAGTCAAAGTGGAATTTTATAAATAACCACTGAGTCATGCTTGTTTGCATAAGCTACTATTTAAGATACAATTTGATTGAGTGCTTATATTCATGTCCTTAGTTTTATTGTCTAATTTCTCACAATCGTGAGATTTCACACACACACGCACACACCATAACAATTTAACATGCCTTTTGATCTTGTTTATCAAGTGGGTTGGGTGATCAAAATTATTTTTCTGCACATTCAGTATGAGTGTGTACCTCCAATGCATTTTGTATGTCACCCAGTATGAGCTACATAACAAATTTGCTCAGAATTATATGTATTATGATAAATAACAAGTCATATTTCAGTTCTGGAAGCTTTTGGTCATTGGCAATTAAATTGGAAGGGTTATTAATACATAATCAAATATAGCAATAGAGTGACATTGCTGAAAGTTGAGAAATATATTTTTAGAATCACCAAATGATGGTTTTGCTGGTTGGTTGGTTATGGGTACACATAGGTGTGGAACAAATATAATGCACTCCAAAACAAACTCACAGAGACTAACATATTTGATTTTCCACCATCGAATTTTCTGAAACCACTTACAATGATCCGCCTCCTACAAAAATTGACGAATTTGCACACAATTTTGTATTTTGCCTCAACTCACATACATTTATACAGGCATTATGTTTTTGTACTTACGTCAAAATATGATTGACTGATGATGCAATGAATTTGCAGTGGGCTTATCAGAAAAATGCTAACAATCCAAACTGTTTCAGAACTTGGTATGGGCACCGACAGTAGGATCAAGACTCCAGTCCTGAAGGCATAGCCCAATCCAACCCTATGGTGGCGCGATAGATATATCATTTACAAATACAGAGAAATATTCTAAAATTCACTGCTGCATCAGACATCAGTTTTGTATGTAATGCAGGGCTTAAACAATGGAATAGTCTGTTTGATACACACTGGTGACTTTCTTCTGTTTTTCAGTAGAAGTCTATGTAATTGCATTAATTATAATTAATATAAATAATATTTTATATCATATATTAATTTTATAATTTTATGTGAATATTGACTCGATGTCTAGAAGGACTTTTTTTTTTCAAAAACTACTTCCTGTTCAAAGACATTGCTTAGTTTCCATAGTTATCTGGTGCTACTAGTTACAAACAGCAAGGACAAATAAAAAAACATGGTCTCAAGGGTCTCAAGA
Organism: Anguilla rostrata; assembly: GCF_018555375.3. Lineage (NCBI taxonomy): Eukaryota > Metazoa > Chordata > Actinopteri > Anguilliformes > Anguillidae > Anguilla > Anguilla rostrata. The sequence continues at coordinate 72,754,491 of NC_057933.1, read as the reverse complement.
GGGTAGAACATATTACTGTAACACAAGTCGCGGCATAATAATTCTTGACACAGTGGTAAAATTGTAATATTTACCACTCAGAAGAAAGGACAGAAGTACTTTGACCTTTCTTCTCAGTGATACCTACCATAAGATGCACTCAGCAGACACACGGGCACCACATTCAGCTTACTTTCTGATCCATTCATACTTCTGAATACTAACTAAAGCAACTCCCATTAATGACATTTCTTACAGCTACAGCAGTGGCCTGCCTGGAATGAAACCTGCAAGCACAGGAGGCACATGAAACTGCCACTCGGGAGTTTTGATGGGCTGGGTGAAACCAGACAGACTGTGAAAGTTATGGAGAAATTCAGTTGTGCAATAACCTGAGCAATGATTAGGACACTCCCTATAGGTCTCAAACAGTCAGCCCAGTGCAAACATCAAATAAGAACACCTGGCTCCATCCCTTCGGTTGCCAGGTAATAAGATGATGCAAATAAATAAGCGAGAAACAGCACCACAGGGCTGACCAGCACACTGCTGTTAGCTTTTTCCCATTGTATTGTTCAAAGATGCATTATTACTATTACTATTACTATCACTATTACTACTACTACTACTACTAGTAATAATAATGATGATAGCAATATAATAATAATAATGAAAGCAATCATCATGTTTTAGCATGCTATTTTAATGCTTTGGTTCCAGTGAGGATTGAGGAGAACAATGTTGATATATTGATGTTGATTTACTGATTTAAATAAAATAGAAACACTCAAATGGGTATGGAATTGTCTTTACCGAATTTATTAGAAAATATAAGTGTAAATGTCCAGAACAATATTCCAGACCTGTGTCAAATTCATAAACATTTCAGATGTTTTTGGCTGGACCGCAACAGCGGGGCCAGCCGTACAAAAGTGAATGTCTTTGACTGACTGAGTGATTGATGAAGTTACACCATTGGTCGGCTGAGTTATGAAGATACACCATTGGTTGGCCGGATCACGTGTGTCCAGCCATATACTAGGCTTTAACCTGGTCTTGTTTAGATGTATATGAAGTTAATAAACTCCCATACTGTATCAAATTCAAAACACCACAAATACTTTTCTAGCACTTCACAAAAGAAATTGTGTTCACATCTTTATTAAAAAAATGAGTGACGCTTTCATTTTTAAATGCAATCTAGCATGGGTAAATGGCAACCATTAATCATACATATTGTTTGTATTGTTTGGAATTGAGATAATATTTATATGAAGTATTTCTGGCGAATTTTTAATTCTTCATTGGTTTAAAATCCCAATAATATCCTGGTTATATTTGACCCAGGCTACAGTTTTGCAGGTGCTAGTAAGTAAACAGAACACAAAAACTAATGTCATTGGATCAGACCTGTGTTTTGTAGTTGTTCCAGTGACCTTTGGTATGCACTTATTGTACGTCGCTTTAGATAAAAGCGCCAGCCAAATAAATGTAATGTAAATGTAATGCTGTCATGCAAAAACCTTGTATGTACATTTTTTTGTTTTAGAGGATTATGTTTTTGGAGATATTAGCATTCTGTGTCGCGCAAGTGACATTCATCAAATACGTTTTTAAAAATACACATCAATAAAAATTTCCAGGCTAAAACAATTGTTTCAAAGCTTAGAGACCATAGCAATCGCAATACAACAGTACAAGCGCTGCTCACTTCTGAAATTAAAATATTAACTCTGAAATGTGTTCATCCGACAGTTTGCAGGTCTGCACAACTTGTGCAAGCAATCTGTTACGATTTCTATTCACAAATTAATTTAAGGTTTCCTGTATGTTAGGTTTGCTATACGCTTTAATTAGCAATTAGTGAAATTAAACTGGAGCTGAGGAGAAGTGAGGTTCTTCTGTAAATGGCTGTAGTGTAGGGCTGTAAATGGCTGTTGAGGAATGTTCCAGAACTCCATGTCTTGACATGATGTTCCATGAGTAAATCAGTGGATGGCCCCAGTGGATCTGGAAAAGCAAGGAAAAATTGCTTCATGTCCATATCAGAGTGGGGTTTCCATTTAACTATTATAGGATAGGGTTGAAGTCAATGCAATAAAAAAACATTTCAGTCTCCACTCTACACTTGGGATAAAAGGAAGCCAACTTTATGCAAAAAGGTTGTGTATATGCATGTCACGTAATAGATCCTGTAAAGTAGAATCTGGATTTAAAACACAGGTGGGCCGTTGGGATTGGGATTGTAGTGTGGAGAAATGTGCATAAACCAAGTGCTGTTTATGTAACATTATCCAGTCTTATAAACTGATAATGTATGTTTAAAAACGAGGAGGACCCCTGGGTGTGCAGGCTTGCATTGCAACCAATCTCTTAATTAGGATCGTTGAAACATCGGCTCCATAAACTTCCGTGAATGTGTTGCTTGTTTGCTAGTGCACATTATAGAAAATTAAAGCACCAAGAACTGATCTGACTGATGAACAGTCATATTCGATATCTGTTTCAGACATAATGGCATTAAGAGTCTAAAACATCCATAATTGGCCAGGAAATTTTCAAAAAAAAAAACAATTAACACCTCGTTATAATTATGGAGATGCAAATGAGGCAGGAAAGAAGACCGGTGGGAATGGAGGGAAAAAATCATATAAACAAAGTATAAGAATCTTAACAGGATAGCCATTGTAACACAGAAACTCTCTAAGGCCGGCATTACAATTACTGAGGGGACGGCCCATGGGCTTTTTTGCAGTACTCACCAGCATTGGCCCGGTTCTGTGGAGCCCCGAACGAGGAGGTCACTGAAGGACCACGGCCAAGAGGAAGCTGAGCAGCGCCACAGCCCGCACCGTCGGCTGCACCGACTCCGAGCGAGACCCTGCGGGTGAGAGGGAAGCCAGATTACGGCAGTTCAGTACAACTCCGCCATTTAACCCTTTAAGATGCGACTCGCATCTTACATCGCTCACGTGTGATCGGAATGTCCTTAAGTGAACGTTCTAATGCTGACGTGACTACTGGTATGTGGGAGGAGCCATTGCACCACTGACTTAGAACTACTTAAATTTAAAAATAAATAAATAAATAAACATTCCAAACAGCCTACTCTTCAATGGGTTAAGTAATGAAGTCAGCATTCCATATGGAATATTCCATTGAATATCTACATAATACATTTACCAAAAAAAAAAGATAAATAGATACCATATTTTAAAATGTGTTTTTGTCAACAGATGTGTTTAAATTACATTACATTACATTAATAATTAAATTAAATTAAAATGAAAATAAATGTTTGTCAACAGTAGACGAATGTGTTCAATAGCTGCCAGCTCTGAAAAGCAGTCAAATAACTGTGTCAGTTCATCATCATTTTCATGGTTTTATGCACATACTTGTTATGGTGATGGCTTCTGTCAAACTGCTGTCACGCAGGGTTCTGGTGTTATGGGCCCAGCAGGTATAATTGCCACTTTGGTTCTCCTGAACGTCCTCCAGCTCCAGTTCTGGAGTCTTTTTAAGCAGCTTCCCATTAAAAGCCCATTCAAACAGTGCCGGGGGGCTGGACTGAGCCGAGCAGGACAGCGTGAGGTTTGACCCGGCTGGAAAGGTACGGTTTTGTGATCCATCGATCGTAAATATCATGTCACCGGGACCATCTGTGGAGGATCAGACAGCAATGCATTGTGACTGTGTAGCATGCTACACTATGTCGACATTAGAAAAACTGAAGTGAACGCATGCACACCGACGTGAATGCCCAAAACAGACACAAGTAACACAGGTGAATACTCACAACTGATGTTTAGGTATTGTGGTGCGCTGGTGTCATTGCCGATGCCATTGGACACAAAGCAGTAAAATGGCCCGTGGTCAAATCTGGTAACATTGGAGATGACGAGAGTGCGATTGTCACCTGTCAGCTTCATGTGTTCCCTGTCTGTGATGTCAGAGCTTACGTTGCGCCACTGGAAAGAGAGGGCGGAGCCGGAGGCGGAGCATGTCAGAACGACCGTGTCGTTGAACTCCACTGGATCAGATGTAGAGACGCTGACTGTCACATTGGAGACTGGCTCTGTGAGGGAACCAAGCAGATGACAGACATCAGCTGTGGCATAATGTATACAGTTACATTCCATTTGAGACCTTCTGTCCATGCAGCACTGCCCCATGACCAATGAATCCTAACCCTAACCCCACAGAGACATGCTGTCCATGCAGCACTGGCCCATAACCAATTAATCTAACCCTAACCCCACAGAGACCTGCTGTCTGTGCAGCACTGCCCCATAACCAATTAATCTAACCCTAACCCCACAGAGACCTGCTGTCTGTGCAGCACTGCCCCATAACCAATTAATCCTAACCCTAACCCCACAGAGACCTGCTGCACTGTGCATGCAGCGCTGCCCCATATCCGTTGCTCTGTTTGCAGTGATAAGACTCACCAAGAACAGTCAGATTGGCCATAGCTAGACTTTGAGGATTGTTAACTTTTAAACTGTAGACTCCGGAGTCACTGACAGTCACAGACGTCAGTGAGAGAGCCCCGGTGCTGGTGTTCACGGAGGCTCGGCGGTCCATGGACTCTTCTTGAGCCTTGATCCAGTACACAAGCACTTTGGACCCCACACTCCACACCCCAGACGTTAATGGCATCGAGGGAGAGACGTCGAAGGTCACGTTATCCCCAACACGGGCAGGGTTCACCGAGGGCCTGACCTCCAGGCATGCCACGCCACAGGGACCTGGAGAGGGAGAGACACCAGCGCTGTGATTCAGCTCTTGCCATTTAACCCCTGGCGCTAGTCTCTGCACAGGTGAGCACAACTTGATCTGCTGTGAGTTCAGTATTGTGTTTTTCTGTCAATAGCACTGAGCCTCAAGAACAAGTGAGTGAATATCACTTAATCATAAAACTGCTGTGAAATAAACTGAAAACCAGCAGACCCTCCAGGACCGTCTTCTGACATCTGTGTTCTCGGGCAAGTGAACTACCCCCAATCTCCACACTTGCCTCTTTCAGATAACATTGAAGTGCAACTTGTTCCCGCTAATGGCATTTAACAAATTGTCAGTACAGTATGTGCGTTTGAATTCTCATTTTACAGAGCATAAAAAATTCACTATATGATTTGCATTAACTTGATTATATTTCATTCATGAGTAAACATACAGTTTCTCATTTTTAATTTTTTTTTAAATGGTAAAAAAGATTGCCTGACTGAACACATTAATAGTAGTAAATTCACTTAAGAGCCAGCACCTGATGTGTCCATCTTGTTTCCTCTTAATTCAGCAACACACTACCTGTTCTCTTGCCTATTATATTATTATATATTTATTATTATTATTATTATTATTTATTTTATCATATTATATCAAACAACTTCTTATTTTCTTTCCATCAACATTTCTGTTCTCACTGTTAAGATAAACTTCAATATACTCACCTTGGCTCAGAGTAGTGTGCTTGTAGGAAGCTTTCAATTCATCCATATGGTTGCGGTGTAATAGATGATTTACCATATGGTTAACATTTGTAAAGCCCCTCACGCTGTTTGACCTTTAGGTCATAAAATTTGGTAACTAGGTCACTCTCCTCACAAGGAATACACTTGCCCAAAGAACCCATGAGCTCCACCCACTTTCCGCCATTTGGAACTTTGTGAAAACTCTAAAATTACGGCTGCTCCAGAAAGACTGGACCAACATGCACGGAACTTGGCATGCAGCACCTTTGGACCGAGCTCTGCATGCCATATCGTTTTCAGAACTTTTGCTCAAACAAGCTTTGCTCAAACTGTATTTTTAGTTCCCTGCGCTGGTTAATTCTTGGCGTTGTCTTTGTGTTAGCTTTGCACCGTCTGCCTGCCTTCCATGTTCTTTGTGCCTTGTTCTCTAGCTACAGTGTTTTTTGCCCCGTGTTCCTTTCTGTTTGTCGTTTCGGTTCTCGTTCATTCAGTGAAGTACTTATTTTTTGCCTAATCTGTGCCTCTTTTGTCTGCATTTGGGTCCAAACTCTGAGCTTCATGATAATTCCATATAACTGCCATATAAATGTACCTCAGTTTACATCAATATCTGCAGTGTAGGATGTGAATCAGAATGCAGTTGATACTCGGCAATGGTGCAATGTAAATATATTTAGAATTTCATTCATTTTCTCTCTTTTAAAAAATTAAAACATTTATTTTTGTGCAGTACCATCCCAGTGGTCTCCACATTTTATGTGCCCCTCTCTAAATACAGCTATACGTTCAGTGTGAAACAACTTTGATAGAAAACATTTTACTCTAATAGAGAGCATATGGTCCCTATTGGATTAATGTGAACTCTCCAAGTGGTGATTAAAACACTTATTTTGCTCTGTGTCAAAATGTAGACAGTAATGGAAATTTATTTTTAGATATACATCAAAACAACCGTTTGCAGAGTGTTTGTAAATAGTGTAGATTACGATACACAAAAAGTTTATTTTTCAGACTTATCTAGCAACCTACCTCACACGCCATCACTGGGTCTCCCATCAGACTTTTAGAATCACTGTAGTGTAGTGTCTATTGTTTTATTACAGTAGCATGAAGTTAGGAGCATTGACTGATGAAACTATAAAATTACCTTGTAACAAGGTCAGAAGAACGAGGAGCCGTTGGCCAGATCTTGTTCTCTCCATTGTAGCTCTGTTGCAAGTAGCCTCACGAGCTCTCTCGTAATCGCTAATACCAACATCCAGCACCCCGTAACTCGTATCCAGAAATGGTTTATTGCCCAACCCTCTTATCAGTAAATATTTGACAAAACCACACAATGAAATTTGTGGACAAAGAAGTGAAAAGCCGTGCTTTCAGTCATTTTTTCTGGGGTTCAGGGAATCTTTTTGTTTTTTTTGTATTTCTGTTGTCTGTAGTACCAGTCAACAACCAAAGCCACAGAAACTCCCGGAACTTTTCGTCATTTTAAAGACAAATTTAACTGTCTCATTCATTATATTTCATGTTCCAAATCTTTAAAAAATTACAATCACATTAATAATGTCTGCATATTTTCCCCTTCCCTTCTTCACCTGAATGCTGGAAGGAAAGGAAACACGGGAAGCCATTACAACACAACTTTTTTTTTTCACTTTGTGAACTTCTATATTTAAATTTCCAGGATCAGTGGGGTAACTATCGGGGTAATTTCACCATGAAAATATGTCGCAGGTTATGTAAATCAGGGAACACGAGACACTGAATATGTTTTGGATATATAAGTGGATATATTGGATACATACGTGCTGTTAATGCTAATTTTAATGTGCCATAATCTGACCTACTCCCACTCTTTTGTGGATTATGTGTCCTACTGTCAATATAGCTACTGAAAGATTTCTGTTGTATCCAGGGGTTAAATTGGGATTTGGGAGGTGGGTGGACCCTGAGATCCGGTGGGAGGTGGGTGAAAAAAGGTACAAACCAATGAATGTCTCAGCTCAAAATAGTTGTATCTTTAATGTATTGTGCACATACAAGCATGCAAACGATCAGACTAATCGGTTGGAAAGGGACACACAGCTTCTTCGCATTGTGTTAGGGAGATTAAATGATAGCCTAAGTGTGATTTCGAAAAATCTGTTTTAATCACTAAGCAGTGGCGGAATGTTCCCCTGATTTTCCTTGAGTGTCAATACAATTAATCCACAAAATAGGCTATTAAATACTATCATATATAGCTAGATCTCCCCAAATAGGTAGTTTTAGCAAGTATCCTAGGCCTTATAGCCTACATTTATTTTCATTTACAATATGAAATTGTGCACATTTTTAATCAACATTATTTGTGGATACATTCACTTCTTTCTCCGCACTCGTATTCATGGAAAATATCTGCAATGTGTAGATTGTAAACAAAACTGAAGTGCAGGTTTTGTTTTTGCTGGTTATTCTGAAAGCTAACACGGTAGATAACAGACTGGTGTATCTTGTTTGTTAAGTGTAGACTACTTGGTGATTAAAATGGATTTTTAACGGATAAATTGAATTTATGATTTAATCCCCCTAACATGGTATGAAGACACTGTGTGTTAGGCTACTTGCCATTTGATTAGTCCGATCATGGCACGTTTGATAATAAAGGAAAATTACTCATGAAAACAGGTTGAGATCAATGATTAGTTTAAAGGAAAGTTTTGCACCCCACCAATTTTCAACTCACCAGTCGCTGCTGAATAAAAAGTTAATTATTCAATCCTAGTTTAGCTGCTGACCAGCAACCATCTGATTTTGCTCAAGCAATCAAAGTTGCCGTTAATAATAGCCAGCGTTCGTTTATTCATCAAATGTTGCATAGATGAAATTACATGTTAATTAAATTGCCTACCACGTCCACTTCCGAACAATCAAGACAATCAACAATTTTTTTCTTTCTGTGCCTGTCTATATAAACGACTGTTCCTCCTGAGTTTTTTTTCTTCGGATTTTTGATTGGTTGAGCGAGTAACTGGCTAGTGGGTGGGTTTACTTCAGAATTGAACACTTAAGTAAAAAAATTTTTTTTTAAACTTTAATGTGACTTTGCATGGCATTGCCTCTGTTAGGAAGAAAGCCCTGTTTAATGCAGCATTTAGGGTACTGTAGATTTTAATGTCCACGCCTACTCCATCTGAGCTGAACCTCCAGATTTACCATAAGGCCCTAGCCTTCTCTTCTCCACTAACCCATTCACACACGCTTTACTTTACAATGTAATTCCATTACAAAGATAGCTCAAAGGAGCCATGGCACAATCTGAAATGGCGTGTCTTCAATCTGTGTCAGAAGATGGGCATGGTTTCTGCTGCCCTGACTTCAGCGGGAAGCACATTCCACCACCAGGGGGCCAAAACCGGCAAGGAACAGGACGTCCAAGTGGAGACAAGGTTACAGGAAGGACCACACCAGATCTGCCTATTTGAAAAAAATGGTTCAACTCTTAGAGTGGAAAAAAGAAAAGTTACACTGCCACGGATCCTTGGTACTTTCAAAGAAGCACATTAGAAGAAATAACAATATTCAGCTCAGAGCAAGAGCGTTGGGGAAAACAGTGTCTCTGGTCTGTGATGCGCCACAGTGCACCAACCGCCCCCACCCACTTCCCGTTTTCAACCTGAATACAGACTGCCCACAATACATTTTTGGCTCTTTGACCATCCTTGGCATTTAGGGAGTGCCAAACCTCAAATATCCATGCGAGCAGACCATACCTTTTCACGTCCATCATGGAAAAAAACAAAAGGCATTGGCGTTATCAAGGTAGTTACAATGATAACAAATGGGTGTACTATCTGACATCAACTGGAGGTAAATATTCCTGAGCATTTATCATAGAATGTACAGTATGAGTTGCCAGCGTGAGTGGCAACTTGGAGTAGCAGGAGCACGTTAGCTTGGTCCAGCCTGTTTGCTCAATGGCCAACTTCATGACCCCGTGCACATTCCTGGCTATGTGTAAGCAGGAATGCTATGCAGAAAGACTTACCCTTGTGCTTAACACTAAAAAATGACATAAGCATGCAGGCATACATGCACACACGCGCGCACACACACACACACACACTTGCACACACACACACACATACACAAACACAATGACGAAGTTGGCTGTGGCACGCCACGTCACTGGTCCTCTCCTGCAAACGCACTGTGCATTTTACTGTTCACACCTGCACGAGACCATGCATCAAATGCGTTTCTAAGGGGCCAGGCATCAAGGGCGTGTAGGACCCGTATTGCTTTGCTAATATTATTATTAGAGGGCGAAGTACCAAGGGTTCGTAGGACCCTTATTGTTTTTGTTAGGATTATTAGGGGGCTGAATAATCTTCTTCTTCCTCTTCCTCTTCTTCTTGCTGAATTTAAAGTCTGCCATATTGGTTATTCCGCCATTTTGTATTTTTTTTTTTTTTTTATTTTTAAACAAACTTTTGCATACTTCTCTTACAGTTTTCGCCCAATACCTGTGTTAAATTGCGAAGACTATTTTGATTTGTCCAAAGATAGCCATAGGACAACCTCTTAAATTTAATCAAAATGGCTGACAATGCCCAAATTATACATATGGCCTCCAATTTAAGTTTATTGCAAGGATACTTAAGGGGATGATCGAAACCCATATTGTGCACAAGAACACAGTGTTATACTGCAACATGGCCCTTAAGGGGTGCTCTCTGCAAAATACTAATTTGCAATGTCTGCATAAGCCCAAACTGTGTGAAATTTGACAGGAACCCTCACACAGCTTCCATGCAACAGCCCTGAGAAACATGTTACCCTCAGTCGAAGATTCTTAAAGTTAAAAATGAACATGCTTAAATTGACTACCACTCCTTTAAATCCACCCTCTATTCAGATTTTTGAAATGTACAAATTGAACCATGTAGGTCATGCAAATCAAATTTTGTGCCACCCTAAGTGGCACTAATAATGAAAAAATAATTGCAGCCATTTCATTTCACTTACGTGCAACAGGTTTCTTCATCGTATCCTCATCATCAAATTTGCTTCAAGAACCTATAAAGTCAGCCATATTGGATTTTTACAAAAAAAACTTTTTCATACATCTCTTACAATGTTTGTCCGATTCTCACCAAATACACATATGATCTATATGGATTTGGTGAAAACATCCCTGTGTTAAATTCTGAAGGAAATTTTGGGACAGGACAAAAATTTTACCAAAAAGGCTAACTTTTTTGTGTCTTTTTTGCAGGGCCTTTCTTGCTCCCTGTGAACTGCTTGCTGCCTGGCTCATGTTAAAATGCAATGGGTAGCCTAGCAACAGCACTGCTGACCATAAACTGTCCTAAAAACTTGGATTTGATTTAGATGTATATTCCAAACAAGCTGTATACAAGCCAAAATAGCCATCCAATAACCCAAATTATACTGGCATATGGAATGTCAATATATGCCATATTTAAATAAGGCTTTATTCAAGGTATTTAACCAGAATATACTGTTTACATGACCCATATCTTATTCTTAATAATATCAGGATATGAGTGCACATGTAAATGCATCCAGTGAAAGTGTCATTAATTATTTGTGAAGTTTTTATTTTTATTTATTTTTTAAACAACTATAATGAAGGCATGAGGCTGTAAATCATGTTTATTTGTGAAGAATTTAAATGAAACAATGTTTTCATTCAGCAGATTATTGATATTTGTTTTTAACTGATATTCAATTATTTCTCATGTTCACTTTATGTTATATCAAGAAACAGCAAATAGACAAAGCAAATACAGGTGAACAACAAATAGAAATGTGAAACAAATAGAAATATTCCTAATATTCATTGTTCCTTTTTTTACCATTGTATTTAGGTGTGATACGTCAGATAAAAGTATTATTTAATAGGACAGGAAATAAACAAAAATTGTGTTATTTAAAAAAAGGTGTATTTAAAAAGTAGCAAAATATGAAGGCACCGGCAGTTTGGAGGGTCTGCTGTAGAGAATGTTCAGCTCAGGTACCCGTAGGGACGTGAACCTAAAGAGAAAAGAGAAGCCATTTTAAGACAGCTGCTCTTCAGCACAGGCATACACCTTCAGGGTCTTTAAGTCCAGGCATGACACAGTGCTGGATATTCTAGTTTGTAAGTGAAATGTAAGCCTAGATGTGCTTAATAGCCTGTACTCATACTTAAGTATTTTTATATTCTTCACATGCTAATTTATTTAATAGGCTCATAGGCACAATCAAAAGTAAATGTTAATTAATAATTATTTTTTTCTTGTGTGTGTGTGTGTGTGTGTGTGTGTTTAAACAATAATTTCATTTTTAAAATAGCTGAAAGACCTTGTCAAATTCACACCCGGAATTCAAGCCCATTCTCTGGAGTCGGTTCAGATATTTTAATCGACATGCCACCTACGCGCCCCATGTGTTTAGTATCTCTGTCGGACGTGTAAGAAATCTACCCTTTGACTCAAAATGAAGAACAAAACAGGGGTACCAGTAAGGGTCTTCCTTGTTCAGTGTTCACATGGGAAATCATACCATACCATTGGCAGTAAAATGTACATATTTAAGAATTAATGTATAACAAAAAAAAAACATGTCACTCACCTGTCTGCATGGCTTCACATGCCCCAATGAAAGAGGACTCCCATACAGACCAGGAGGCAGAGGGCCGCACTAGGTTTCAGTGCCATGGATCCTGATTCGGGTTTTACTGTGGAGTGAAAAAGGCAACAGATGATTGTGGTGTCAGTTAAAAAAAAAGGGGTGGAGAACGGTCTCCACCCTGAAAGGTGGTGGAGACCCTTTAACTGAAAACAGCGAACACAATAATTGAATTCCTCATCCAGCCACTGCAGATGAAATACAGGTGCCCATTTGCCCGTTATTATGAGGGGATATGCTGCTGAATTAAACCGTTCCTTCCTGGCTGTTGCAAACCTTCGGTCCAAGATAGGGGGTAAAATTGCAGCGTTAAGTTCGATACATCACCCCATATTTATTTATATTTGCATTAAGCACATTTATTCTCAATGAATAGTGAAAAGGGCTCATTTATGATAAAGGAAAGCAAAAAACGACATTTTAGAAATGATACCCGAAGAGGTTTACTGTAATTAGCCATTACCTAATCTGATTTGATCTCTCACTGACAGCTTGAAGAAAAGTGTTTTTATTAATGCCTGGTGAATTTAATCGCCTGGGGACCCTGGTCATTGGCCGTCACGTTGCATTTTCAAACGGTTATTTTAGTAATACATTACGCAAAAACAATACAATACTCTCTCTGGAAATGAACTTTGCCATAATGCGTAGTGGTACTGTGAAAGTACACTAAAGGAGGTTAATTGTGATTAACCAAACGCAAATTACAAAACTGAGGTTTGGACTGTACTTACATTGATTCTTAATTAATTACTCCACATTGTGGAGTAAAATATTTTGTCTGAATTATTTTGTTGTTTTGTCTTTCATTAATATAAAAAAATTAATATTATTTATTAGTAAATTTTGTTATTAGTCTGGATATTAACTTAACCAAACATGAAAGTGCACCAAACTACATATTTATCAGAAGCTGACATACACAGGTATAATTTACCTTTTCAGGTAAATTTGAGCGTTCACTAGCGATTGTTAAACGGTTACCTGTGTGAATGTACCTGGTTTCTGAATCTGAATGACCCTCACAACCTTGGTAGCCTCGGCTGATTTTCCTGCAGAGGTGTTCTCTACCACACAGGTAAAGACCTGGGTTGTGTCCGGTGTGTCCGGCGTCCATTTAATAACTGTCTTCCTCTGTGTGAAGGAACCGGATGGAAACCCTTTTCTGAACGTCCAGACGATGGAGCAATCGATTTCACAGTTGGGCTCGCACACAAAGGTGTTCTCCGTTCCCACTTCGACAGTGTCTGGCCCACTGATATTGACACTCAGCGATCCATCTGTCAGGGTTTCATAAGACATTTATGTGCACACACATTTCAGATGTCAGATTTCCTTAATTACCTTTTTTAAGATAAAGAAAAAGGGTTTAGCATTCCTGTCACGACTGAGAAACTGAGGACCCAAGCTCAGAGACAAATCAGGAGGCAAGGCGGCTACAATAAACAAGGACTTCACCTAGGTGTGGCAAAAGAACAGCACAGAGAGAAATTCAAGGAATAAACTCAGAACTGGAAACACAGTACACAGACGTGAGCAGCTAGCAGACAAATGCTCAGACCAAGCAGGCAACACACAAAACACGTAATATAATAATACCAGTAATACCATAATTACAAACAATTAACCATGAGGACAAGCGGAAATGGGACAGATATGTGATGGGAGACTGGCGACCTCAGGTGGTCATCAGCAGGAACAGCGACACCTTACAATGATGCAACAGCTCTTATCAGTCCTGTAACACCTACAAGCCCCTAAGGACTCTTATAGCAAAGCCGTGCTCTTTAAATAAATTAGTCATACGTTGACATGCATTATGCATTTTATATCACTGGGCAGTTAACAAATATACAGACAACATAAATAACAAATAATCAAGCAACATTATTATCCTGTGTTCACAAGCAAAGCAATGAGCAAGGCATTCTACCAAGGCGGTTAAAAATAAATATAGGTGTACGGTACGAATCAGTTTGTCATTTTTCGGCTAAACTTACAGGTGAGGAGGTGTCCAACACTCACAATTCTTCTGCCACTCTTGGAAGACACGCACTGATAGAAGCCACCATGAGAGGGCAGCAAAGAGCTAAAGGAGAGTGTAGCGTTGTCTGCGCTGAGAGTCATCTGAGCGTCCATGGTCAGGGTGTAGCTGTCCTTGTACCAAGCAATGGAGGACATTTCAGCAGCGCCAGCACAGGTCAAACTGAAGGGCCGCTTCAGGAACGGCTCTTTGCCCGCTGGTGGCTTGACAGACACAGGGTCTGCAATGAGGGTAGAGCTCAGTTAAGAATGGGGCAGTTGCCTTAACACGTATCTAATGCATTGTCAAAATCATTTGGCACATCTTGATGTGAGGAACGCTGGACAAAATTTCAACTTGACTGAACTTTCTGTCTTAAGAGCACAGGCCTGACCATCCGGTTGGTCTACAGAATCTGTCACTGTCTTAAACGTTATCAATACAATGATCGGAATGGCAGGATCTTCCTGACCCTCAGGTCAGCAAGAGAGAAGGACTCGGCAGTCTCACTTTCCACTTTAACTTTCTTCGTCTGACGGGACGTTTCCTCGCTTTTTGGGTTGATGCTGATGCATTCCAGGTCCACCGAGCTGAGCAGGCCATTGGCGGTGACTGTTAAAACTTGACCCTGTGCAAGTTTTCCATTCGCAGACCAGTTGTACGCGCACGGAGGGGTACAGTCTGCCGTGCAGGTGAATTCAGCCTCCTCCCCAGCTGTCAACAAGTCAGGCCCTTCGATCTCAGTAAAATATGGACCTCCTGTGGTGGGGGGCAGGGGGCACAAACCATGTTATTGAAAAAACACACAGCAAGCACCCATGATTCTTCCTGTTACAATGCGTGTGTAATAATTTTTCGAGGTAACTTCCCGAATGGGGAAAGCCTTCGATTTCCTGTGACACCCAGCCTTATTGCACGAGACCAATAAGGGGTTACAACAGGAAGCTCCTGCCCCTCCCTCAGCCTAGTAAACTTGTGCAATCCATCAAACTAGTTGCTCGCTGTGAGAACGCCCTGTTAATCATAAAGGACCAACAAAAACATGCTGTGCTGCAAAGCAAAACTTAATAAATGTTTCAAATCAGTGAGTCACTGACATCACACTTTAGGGTTCACTGTCACATCTCCATCAAATACTGCTTTACAGTATATGAACAGTTTGTACTTGTGTGCTTGCAACGCATTATATGGTAGACAGTTATGCAGCGTTATGTAGACAGTACTGCACAATTTAGTTGTTTATGACTGTGTGTACTCTGTATTGTACCGCCAATGATTCGGTTTAGCAGAAGCCATTGCAAAGCGAACAGTTGCGGAAAACTAACCGTGCCAAAACGTCAAAAAATAAGGATCTCATCTCGGTCATTTTCGGTCATTCTGTTGACCTGACCTCAACACATTTTTTTAGTGTCAACAGGTCATCGCGATGAGGCGTATTTTAGAGACGTTTCGGTTTCCATTCCATATACAGCTAACGTGTACCGGCCAGTAATGCAGAAACACAACACTGAAATCAGGTATTGGTTTCTTCCAAAAGTTGTTGGGTGAAATCGGTTCGTATCAGCAGGTACGCACGCACACAGCACTCAGTCTGTTGCGCATCTATGCTGGAGGAGATGTAGGCTACAGCTTAACGGTGTATTGCTGAAGTGGTTAATAGAGCATCAATCCCTTTTTTACGTGTGAAAATGAAATCCAATTAGTTATACACACTTAATTGCATTTGAGAAATATAGGCATAGTTTGCTTTGCAAGATAGTTGGCTAGTACCAGCTAAAGTTAGTAGCCATCCCTCAGTCCGGTTGTTTAGCCTTCTGGCTCGCTAGCTAGTCGTGATTTGTGATAGCATAGCATCCTATTTAACATTGGCAAAGGAGAGCTGTGTGAATCTTATGACAGTGAGCTGATAGTTTTTACCACCACTATCACAGGTTATAGTTAGCAAAACACTGAATTCCATTTGATATCTCCAGGTGAAGATGCAGAGGAAAACCTCGTCATTCTTTAAAAAAACGACAGAAAGCCCCAGCCCTGTCCTCAGTCAGGAGGTTGATAGTGCAAGAGGTAGGTTATCTTAGGTGAGATTTATAGTGATAGGCTATTTTTCCTTCATGGAAATGTATGCAGATTTAATGGAAAGATTTGTTCCGGCTTTCATATGACCATTTCAGACCAATCAAGGGATGATGATGATGATCAGGCAGTTAAAGTTGCTGTCAGGTAAAGATAAGTGAATAGCCTAATGATGATTCTCACAACAACAACATGATGATGATGATAATAATAATAATAATAATAACAATACCAATAATAATATAATAATAATAATAATAATGACAATAATAATAACAATACACTTGGCTATTATTGCTTTCCCCCCCCTTCCCCCCCCTCTCTCTCTAGTTATATCAGTGTGTGTATGTGTGGTTACAGGTTATATGTACTTAGGCTAGTGGCGATGATGGATCTGAGCAATTTGGAAAATATGTTACTACTGCTCAGTCTGAGCTTTTATTGGCAATGGAGCAGACACTGCTATGTGATGTCAGCACAGTCACATCTGTACTCATGCTGCTTCCTATGCATTGTGTTTGAAAATACAGCTATTACCATGTTGGCAGGTTCCTTTCATATGTGGCTTTATTATCTATGTTCTCTAGATTAATTTGCATTGTGGATATAGTCTTTTTATGTGAATGTATGCCCCTTAAATTTTTTGAGTGAGGCAGACAAGATTTAGCTCTTTTTCAAGAAAAGTGGCAGCAGTGTAGAAGCTAGTGTAGAAGTGAGTGAATGAGTGTCATTTTCAATAACCATAACAGCACAAATAATTGACATGAAAATTTCTAAATAAATACACAGTATTTACCCTAATATAAAGAGATTACTGAGCTACAAAAACTGATTTAGTGAAGGTTGAAAATAATTGCGTCGTTATTTTCAGTTTTTTTCTGGAGAAGGACCCCCATGCCCCTCGCTCTAATTGTGCCCCCCCCCCAGAATTTTGGCTTGCATGACACCCCTGGATTACACGAACATAACCTGTGTACTAGCAACAAGCATGTCTTTACTCTCTAGAAAGACGGAGGAGAGAAACTCACTTGTATCTGGAAACGCAGTGACGCTCTGGGGGAAGATGACACTCACGGCTCCTGCTGTAGAACACAGCAGAACATATGCAGTGAGAATTTTGTGGTGAAAAGACGGTGAAATGCCATTCAGGTGAAAACCCGACAACATTGGTCGAAAGGTGAATGTTTTCTAGCCGAATAGGATGTATTTTGTAAGAGGCTTTTTCTGTGTAAAACCTGACATATATTAGAGTCAACCTAGTCCGTCTCTCAGTCTCAGATTTCCACCCCTCTTGACGTCTAGATTTGCTCACTGAGTGAGGAATATTAATAAAGATTTAATCTTCGATAACGCAGGATGGCCTAAAGAATGCATCAATTAACGTGTATTTTACAAGCTGTTTGATTTGCATGAGGATTATGCATTCATAGAAAGACATTCATGAAAAACATATCTTCCCTCTACGCATGAAAAATATTACGTATTTATATATGTATTGTACAGTATTTTCAACAGCAACATACCCGTGAGTGTCAGCACAAGCCAAGCGGGGTGATGAGTAGGGTTCATAGTTTGACGATGACTGCAAGTGTGTTGCGGAACTCACTCAAAACCAGTTGCTCTTATATTAGTGATGTCGACTCATTCTAGGGAATTTCCAAAATTGCATCGGTTCCCCTGACAGTAGATCGTGCACACTCAGGGCACACTCACACTCATCGAGGGCACCGAGGTCATGTGCACAGTATTTTTTCATGTATTTTCGTTCACACCCATTTCCAAAGAATTTCATTCTTTAGTGAGAACATCAGTTGCAATTCATTTATGAAGGGAATTAACGATCATTAATATTTTCAAACATTTAAGCGTAACCCATATGTACATTATTTACATCTTTAAAATGCAATTACTAAATTAAATGGACTGCATTTATATAGCGCTTTTATCCAAAGCGCTTTACAATTGATGCCTCGCATTCACCAGAGCGAGTTCCTGTGTTCAGCAAGTGAAACGTATGCTCATCTGAATTCAGGACGGGTGATCAGGCGTCATCAATTAAACTAAAGAGGTTTTCTTGAAAGTGCAAAATCCAGTGATCCAATAATCTTGACAATTATCTCCACGTCTTTCTGGAAGACCTACTCCAAAGCCTGTGTATCGAAGCGCGTGCGAGCGGGGCCCGTGATCAGAATCAGCATAATGTTTCGCAATAGCGTAGCCCATTTCATGTAGCACCCTTGCGTAATCGGACTCTTAGAGCGTCTGTTTTTTAAAATGAGTTGTATACAGATGTAGCTTTCGAAACAAACTCCTCTTCAGGGCTACAGTTCCACCTAATTCGGAAGAACTGGCCAAGCGAAAGTGTTCCAGATGATCTGGTGCGGATGTTGGCATTTTACATGGAGAACCATGTCTTTTACCTTTGTGTCAGATTCACATTTAAATTTCCGATTGATATTTGTTTAGTTAGATAGCTATTGTTATAGATGGATTGCTGGGCAGGGCAACTAGCACTGGAAACTATTTATAAAGCAGAAGCCACACCCAAACCAACACAACATCCTTAGGGCAGCAGTAGTTATTTCTCAAAATTTGAGAATTGTTGTATGAATACAGCAGAGCTGTCATCAGAGATCAGAGGCATGGATTTGTTTCAGTAAGTGAAATGCTATTAAAACCGTACCCTGTGTGACAATTATCTGCATGATAATAGTTGCCGGACAGAGTGGATAGTGTGCAGTGACTGACTCCCATAAAATGCAGCAGTGAAGGTCTTCAGGATGGAAACTGTGCGACATACCGTGATAGCTTTCCAAAGCGCTACAGATGCATTTCTAAACTTTCACACTTGTTGCATGCAATTGGTAAGCAGCATGGTGAGCGAGGTCAAAACAGGAGAAACAGAGAGGAGGAACCCCTTAAATGTGAGTGATGTTCTAGCACAAGTGCCTGTGACAGTTACATTACATTACAGGCATTTAGCAGACATTCTTATCCAGAGCGACTTACATTGTATCAATTTATACAGCTATATATACTGGAGCAATGCAGGTTAAGTAGCTTGCTCAAGGGTAGAAGAGCAGTGTCCAACCGAGGAATCGAACCTGCGACCTTTAGGCTACAAGACCAACTCCCTATTACCCATAATACTACACTGCCGCCCCTGTCCACTCTATAATGCATTGTTGAAAGGTAAACATGGAAAACCAAAGAAAATGGGCTATAGAATTATAACATTTTGCCACCGCAAAGAAATGTTAAAAACGACCATTGTGGCATTTAATTCAAACAAATGGAATATTTATCCAAGTTATCATGTTGTTGGAGGCTTTGTCAGTTTAACAAGAAGTGGAAATGCAATATACTTAAACCAGTGTGATCGAAACCCTTACGAGGTAGTAACGTGCATCAAGGGAAGTCACAATGCAATGCTCTGTGCAGGAAATATATAAAAATATAATTACTGAAAGTAACAGTGTTGTCAAAGAAAAGGGTATTGTGAAATGTCAGGAAATTTTTAAAAATCACGAGCTGAGAGGGAGTGAGAAATTTCAGACAAATCATGCACTCAAGTATGAAACAAGAAGGTAGCTAGGTAGATGTGGAACAACTAGATTGGTCAGAAAAAAGTGGCAAACTTACAGTAAATGGAACCCAGCTACAGCTGCAATGATCACAGGTGGCATTGTTTTATAAAAGAGGTCATAATATCAATAGCACCTATTGGGGGTATAAAATAATTGTTATATCACTGTTTCTTTTGGGTTGGGGATGACATAAATTGATAAAAATCCTCATGCAGAAGTTGTTGAAATTGTTGACAAATATATAGCAGGTTAAATCCCACCAGAATACAATGAGGAGTTGCATGTGATTGTTAACAGTGTACAAAAGGACAGTACAGGACATTCACATACAGTACATGCAGGAAAAACAAAATGGCATGTTGCTTCAGTTTTTCCAGGCCACCAACCAACCAAACCTTCATTTGCAGGTTGAGAAGTTCTGAGGAGTTCAAACAAACATTCATTACCACGTGGGCCCAAATATATCCTGTGTCAGAACTGGAATGGTTAGAATGCCTTGATCTGATGAAAGATAAACCTGAAATTGATGAAAATGAAGCAGATAACAACATCCCCAATCTTACTACAAATGCATGAAAGGTTTTCACGATTGAAGCTCATAATCAACAAATGCCTAGCGAAAATTCAATTGGTGCCGACAGAAAATTCTTGGAAAAAAATCCTGAACCCATTATGAATTAAACAGACTTTTGTCTCAAACCTCAGTGAATCCTAAATATGTTACTGTACTTTTAACAGCTGATTGAGAATGCAGCTGATGTGAAAGTTCGGTATTTCATGCATGCTAATCAATCAAGTAGCCTAATGGTCGTGTAACTAAGTCTAATTTCTCCAAGAATGCCCTTGCTTGGACTTGTGAAAACTGTACAATGTGAAACGCCTTAAAGACACTAAATAGTGATTGGAGTAACACGTTTGAAACTGGCATTAAAACCGACCAATAGGTTGTCACGGTTCAGGTCGAGTTGGCGTGCCTTGTAGTAGGCAGGTCTTTTAGTGGGACTGGTTTGTAGTCTTGCAGGCTGCAGATGAATACTGCTGAATACAATTTTGGCATTTGGAGTAATCATCTATGTGCAAAGGTTGGGGGAAAAAACAGGGGGTTTTGCCTGAACTGTGAAAATCTATGGAGGATTAATAAAACCAAGAAGTACAATGGGCTTTCGTGTACCTTCACTGCTTGGGCTCCTAATCATTGCCATCATTATCATCATAACCAAAATATGCTTTCTATATGCATTTGCAATACAGTCATAATCATTATAGCCTAACATAATTCAAATGTAAATATATAATGCTTAGCACTGAGTAGAAGATATAAAGTAATATTTTATTTACACACATTTATTTTAATAGCATTGATTAAATTTGTTGTTTTAATTTGTTTGAGCAGTTTCATCAAATATTCTGTCAAGGTGGCGAATGACAGTTGAAGAAGTTCAATGCACTCCATATTTAGGCATTACTGACTCTTAAAGGCAGTATTGCAAAATATTATTTCAGCATCTGCCCAAAAAATAAAGTAGGACAAAGACGTTCTTACGGATATGTACCAACGCAATATCCGATTGGCAACGCTGTTCTTGTGGTCATCATTTTTTCAGTGATGAATTATAACTGTCCAATATTAGTTCATAGGATTTATGTTACTGGCAGAAAGACAACTGAAATCTTATTGCTCTTGCAAAACTGACCAGAGTGTTACAGTAACCCATTGAGAGTATGTACCGGTCAAGGCCTTAACCCATTCACCTTATGTCTGATCAAGAATGTGCATACGTCTACATCTCCACGTCTTTTATAGAGAATATTATTGGGTCCCAGGCAATCTCAGCTGGACAGGTCAGGATAACCCATAACCCAATTCAACAGTAACCCGTACAAGCGGTTTAATTTTACGTGCTCATGGGAGCAGCGTGTCACCACACTGTCCCACTAAAGATTCAATTAAACATTCGTTTGTACACTTTATATGGTTCCTGTGACTTTTTGATAAGGAGGATACGCCAGTGGTCGGTGCATGCGGTGATAAATTAAACTTAAATTCACACAAATTGCATATCTTTCGTTGCCTTTCCTTCGCAATAATTACATTAATTAACGGGCGACATAGCTCAGGAGGTAAGAGCGGTTGTCTGGCAGTCGGCGGGTTGCTGGTTCAATCCCCTGCCCTCAGCATGTCGAAGTGTCCCTGAGCAAGACACCGAACCCCACCTCAACCCATCACTAAGCCTCTTGTGTTTTGTGTACTCGCTAGAGCCCGCTCTCCCAATTTTGATGGGTGAAAGTGACGGTTTTAATTTCAAGCCTTATTTCATTTTTAAACCATTTTACCAGGTGTTATTTTGTTGAGACCCCCCATTTTCGTTGTGCAGTATTATACTGTATATGTAGGAATTTAGATTTTTTAAAATGTAGCTTTTAATAATGTATTTAACAGACTGCATTTTTATTGCACTTTTTAAGCGGAAAGTGTCACCGTTTCAGCTGGGCCCCGCTAGAGGGCGCCAGTTCCCCACCCTTCCCTTCCCTATGCAGATGCTTATGGCAATTGCATTAGATATAATTTCTTAGAGTAACCGGATTCACATTGCAGATATCTGTAATTCATTTAGGACATGTCGACTACTAAGGTTTAACTTACTTTTGTAATTAGGTTAGGCAATTGCTTGCGGCCTCGTCCGCCAAAGGGGCCTCGTGAATTTGTGTTTTATTTTATTTTATTTTTTTTTAATTGTAATTTATAAAATATTTTCCCTTTCTTGTCACTCCAAATGAATGATAATCTGTAATAGATAAAAATAAATCTATCTACATGTAAATGTGGGCTTATCCAATAAAATTGCCAATATTTATTATCATCCACATTTCACATTTAATGGACTATTCCACCTTGACCTTCCTGCATTTGCGCCTAATCAATGACGTAGAAATTTGAGTTGCCATCAGAGGCGGAGAGTCACTATCTTTGTTACCATGAAGCATTTTCAAAGTGTATTTGAGATAGTGATGGGCAAAACAGTTCTTTTTAGTGTACTGAATCAGTAGAATCAGTTTACTAAAAAGATTTGTTCACAACAACAAACAACAAGGCCTTGTTGAATCCTTTTGACCTAATTTACATAGCGACTGTATGTTCAGATCGTCTAGTTTCACTCACTATGGCCAAGCAGAATCGATAATGTTTCAGAAAATATATAACTTTTAAAGATTTAATTCAATCTTCTACTGGGACTTTTGCCGTTTATTGAGGGTGTGACAGAAAATTTCAGTGCCGCTGACTATAATCAAATGTTTTTCACAGTTACCGTTTGATTGACCGAGTACCATTTAAAGTACATTTTTATGGGTTAGTACTGTCAGATTGTGCTAGCTACTTCACATTAACCTTGTACGGCAATCAATAAAGGCTAACAGCACAGTACCACTTAATTGTAGTCACTTCTATCCCCACTGTAATGAACTAAAAAAAGGCGACACAACCTTTTCTGTGTGAACCAGCTACAGTGTGGGAGGGCAGTGTCAGAGGCAACACTGGCTGACACCAGCAGCCCACCACAGACCAGACCGGAACTTTTACCCCTGGAGAATAGTGGATGTTCAAATGCTTTATCAAACAGCATGTACTATGCTTTTGTCTTGAAAGAATTAAAGATTATATACTTATAATCTTTTTCTTGCCATATCGTCTTCTAACTGACTAAAGGTCATTTGAAATTCTTCAGTTGAAATTCTCATTTGGGTCTGTCCTTTAGTTCTGTGGCTTTGTTAACTGAAAAGAGCTGCCTCCAAATAGTTTTTGTTCACTAGCTATGATTGCGTTAAGCAAAATGGAGAAGGGCCACACATTGGTCTTTGCCTGGGGCCTCCAAATCACTAAAACCGCCCCTGAGCGTCTGTTCTCTGCGTTATGCCCGTATCTGTGCGCAGTCATGACTGTATGATGAAACGGACTGGCTGGGGGAGGGGAGGGGTGGGGTGGGGGGTGGGTGCATGAGGTGAGAATTACTTGAATTAGCAAGTGCTAAATCAGCTGGTGCTGTGGTTTTTCAATGTGTTGAGCAGGGATACCATACTTGCTCTTCTTTTCTCATGACCGCTTCACACCATCACGAGGCACATCCTCAGGTTTTTGTGCATTTGGAAGTTGAAGTAAAATTGTGAGTGCATTTTGTTTCATTTTACTTGTGTCTGTGTTTACTTTTATTGTCACTTTGAAACGCTTTTTTTTCTGGTACTGTTTTAGATCCAAAGACCGAGATAGTGATGAGTCACAGTTCCTTTGACCTGTCCCCTCAATTATGAGTTTTTCTACCAATGAAATTTAAGTTTTCTGAACAAAACAAGTAATGAATTTTAGTTGGCATAACTAAAACCTAACATAAATTTAAGTTAAGCTCCAAAACCTAGTGAAGTAAGTTGCATTTTTTGCTTTTTCTTGAAAGTTTTCTAAACTTTTGCGTTTGTGCAGTGTACACGACTAACACAATTCCACATTGTTCCTATAAAGTAATGTTATGGGATAACATTAAATTGGGTGCAGGGAGTCCTGCGCTGCTATTGGTAGCCCTAACGTGACATTTAATCCCTCAGAGCCTTAGAAGGAAATGCAGTTGCCCTGTGAGCCAACAGGTGCCGCACCAGCATCGTAGAATCAAACCACAGAATGTTTCCCCATACTCACTTTTTACTCTCTTTTTTTTCTCTGTTAACCGACTGAGTCATGTGACATTTGTGAAGCCGCTCGGTAAACACAGTTACCCAATCGATTTCTCTCATGTGAGCTAACACTTCCTTTACAGGTACTGTTAGCACACAATGCACACAGTCAGGCCACATTGTTCAACAGCCTACTTTACCAATGGCCCATGTTGAAATACTAAACTAAATTAAACAGTAATGTTTTCACATGATAGGACGCATTTGCTCCAGTCATTTTGGAGCAGGAATTGATTTTTTTACTGGGAAACAGGACTCTGCACTGGCCCCTAAACCGAAACTTTACACGTCACAGCTCTGTGAGAGCTTTTATGTCTCTGTGTGAGAAGGTTCACTCGAAGTCTGTGGTGAAAAATTTAAGACACAGTCAGCTTATTCTTTAATTGTTCCCTGTAAAATAAAAATCTTTCTAAATTATTGTTAAATTATTTGAACAGTGCAATCCTTTGAAAAAATGGTTTATAAAATTGAGTATGTTACTTTACATGATCATAGAATTTATGTACAGTATTAATTTAGAAACTGACAATTTAGAAACTTTGGTGTACGTCGCTCTGGATAAGAGCGTCTGCCAAATGCCTGTTATGTAATGTAATGACAAATAGGTGTTTGTGTGTGCGGTGGGGGGGAGATAGGCGTTGTTGGGTGAACAATCATTCTTCCTCTTTTCTCTTTTCTAAGAGCTAATGCTGGAAATAATGGTTAATGTTCGCATAGCATTTGTTTTTGCTATTTGAGATTTGCATAAGGTTATACTTTGTTCAAGGTTACAGAATTGGGTTTTACAGAGCTGAGCACACTTATGGTGGACACATGCTACCATTCCTTTTGGGAATTCTGTGCTTTGGAATTGAATACAGTGGTTTGTATTTCCGAAGCAGAACCTCTCTCCATCCCTCCCTTCCCCCCTGTAAATGACTAAACTTAGGGTTGTAACTAGGCAGCTGTTTCATAGGTTACTTAGTTGATGCGCCTGTCTTAACGACTACTTGTATTTTTATTTATTTTTATTTTTCCATAGATTGCGTTGTTGCCGTTCTCGTTGTTAGTATTAATCAGTTTAACCATCAGGGTCCAAGTTGAACTATGCGGTTGTTCCCTGTACTTGGACCGGTACTTCTCTCTAGGGGTTTCGTCATACTTGTTCCTGGTTATGGTCATACACTTTGTTGTACGTCGCTCTGGATAAGAGCGTCTGCCAAATGCCTGTAATGTAATGATACAGCTTTCAAAACAAAATATTTTCGTTAATAGGTTTCTTTATATTTTATTTAGTTTTAGACAGTTTATTTTTTAGACATTATTCAGATAAGTTTATTTGAGTGCTGGTGGCACATTTATTGCAATGGGAAGAGACATGTGGCATCATGGCCATTGACATCTTTGAAACTTTAATTCATTCCAATTCTTCCTTGCTTCCTGTTGAAATGCCTCCTCTGAATAATCCAATGCTTGGTCTGAAGAAAAACACTTACTTAGACACACCACCACTACACGTTAAATTATTTCAGGCAAAATGAACGAATTAATCATTTCTAGGAATTAATGTTTGCGCTGAAGAAATCTTCTAACCACATGTTTAGTCCATTCAGGCAAAATGAGTGGATTAATCATTTCTAGGAATTCATGTTTGCTCTGAAGAAATTTTGCAAAGTCGCGTTCTCACAGGACCGGTAAAGTTCTAGGCAAATGATTACGCGTTTTCCCATGGAACCCAGAAGATTGTTCCAGGGAGAATATCCAAGCTTCTTTTGATGGAATCACACTTTTAAGAAAGCGTGCCTTGGCGCAGCCTTCATGACTGCCTATAGGTAGAGGGTCAGTCTGCTGATATTGCACTGTATGATACTGCAGTATGTCTAAGCTCAATAGCGCAACTCAGTTTCTCCTTAGTGATGTCATCCCTCATTGAGATCCAGTTTCGGTTAATTCTTCTCTGCGGTGTCAAGGTTACCTTTTGGTTGGATTTGACTTGCCTGACCTCACGACCCTTTTACTCATATCAGCTCTTGCTTCCACTGACACTATAATAAACAAAAGAGAGGCTTTTTCTTTTTTTTTTCAAGTACACTAAGATATATTCATCATACCTTACCAGGCAGCAGGCAGGATGTTTTGATTTTAAAAAATGCTTTAATCTTTCGTTGGGCAGACAGCGTTTGCCCGCCCTTTACTTCAGAAGGCTTGTATGATCGCTGAAGCGAAACATCCTAAAGTGGATTTTAAAGTGGATCCTGTATTTGTTTTGCGGGAGTCGGGGTAGCATACTTCATGCGCAGGTGACACTGGGTGACCGTGGGTGCCCAGGTGAAGGGGCCCAGGTGAGCGGCGCCAATGTAAATCCTGCACGATGCCTTGTGAGCTCGTCACCGCTGTCTCCCTATGCATCATACGCGTATAGCCGTTCAGCCGCACCACACTTTTGCACCATTGCATGTTGTCGTTATTAGCGTGCTCTACAATAAATTGCATTCATTTTGACCTGGCATTCCTTTCTGACTCTTACAGTTGCCCACCCAGCCAGTTCTAAGGTCCTAACACATATACAGAACTCAGGATATTTGCACCCCATAGTCACTTGTCTATACAGTAGGGTCATAGCAGGATATACAAATGTATCTATGCAGGCTACACAAGCCAGAAGCAAGTCCGCATCTACCAAAATAGACAGTGATTCGTATAGATCCACACCACTGGCAGATCACTTGCAGACTCCTTCTGTGCAGAACTGTAAGCACAGAGGAAAGGTTAAAGATTTGGAGTCATATAACCAAGAAAACATTAATCCCGTTCCAGTAGCACCGGGTAAGATGACACTCCTGTTCCTTCGCCACTCCACTTAGATATGTCCACTGTTTGGTGTATATGAGGTGTTTCTTACAACGTGCGTGCATTCATTTTCACACCATTTACCCTACTTGTTTTCCGTATGGTGATATTGATCAACATGTGTAATTGATCTGTCAATATTTAGCAGGTGTATCCAAGGGACAGTTGTAACAACCCCATAACAATGTTTTCATCTCCATGGCGACTAGTTATTTTGTACTCTGCGGCTGGCCTGGTCTTCTCGTCCCGGAGTTGAATCAGCTGTAGTTGTGAAGAAGAAAAAAAAAAAAAACTGCACCTCTTCATAATCACCCATTACAAGTCACTTCCTTATTTGTAATGGGAAGATGTGTCGCCACAGCTGTGGCAGAAAAGGGAAGACTGGGTTAACTGTAAAAACCCAATGGTTCCTGTTGCCACGCACTCTTTTAACAGCCAGCGGCTGTAGAGAAGCTTAGGGCTGAAATGTCAGTTCGAGGATCTGTATTTGTATTTGTAAGAAATCTCCTGACATGGTTAATGGAAGAGGATCCACAGGCTTTTGATGCCAAATGAGACTGGCAAATGGCAAAAGAAATATGAACCCCAACAATACCCCTTTCCCATTGAAAAGAGCAACAAAAGGACCCAGAACTGATTTTTAAAAGATTATGATGAGAACAAAGTAATGCGCATATGTTTACAGACATTCCTGCAATTTGCTGGAAATGTGACATCATGGATCTGAAGTTATTTGCAATTTAACAGCTTAGCAGCTGCTTTTAGCCAAAGTGGCATTTCACATATTAAGGAAATACCGTAATAGCTGGCACAGTTGTGTAAGTGCCACTGCCAAGGTGCTTGCCTAAACACCTGAAGAGAATGGAGGGTTTACATTTTTTGTAGCCAGTAACTCACAGCACAGCCAGTTAGAGTGAAGCACACTCCAGTGAACACAGCTGCCAGAAATGTCGGGGTTGTACAGACACTAAGAGCTTCATCATGGCGGTGACAGCCAGGTTTGGGTTCATGGGTTGAAGTTTGTTTAGTTGAGCTATAACAACAAACTATTGTGTTGGTAAAATTCTAAGTAAAGATATGTGTGTCATATGTCTACATTTTGGCAAGTGTGTGTGTGTGTGTGTGTGCAAAACAGGATGTGCTGACCACAAACACCGGCCTGCTCTCGAGCGAAGTGAGACAGAGAAACAATTTTAGGAAAAGGAAGGTCAAGAGACGGACAAGCCACCTCCACGCACACATCTACCAAAGTAACATTTCTAAAATTAATATTACTGAGTAGTTCGTACCATGGTCAGACAGACCGGATGATTACCAAACCGCAATAGGGGACCTACTCAGGTGCATACGTGACCATTTCCCAGTCCGAATGGAACAGTGAACAGTACAGTCTGAAATTATCATCTTATTTTCATTTGCATTATTTATTCATTTGCACATGTTTACAGACATTCCTGCAATTTGCTGGAAATGTGACATCATGGATCTGAAGTTATTTGCAATTTAACAGCTTAGCAGCTGCTTTTAGCCAAAGTGGCATTTCACATATTAAGGAAATACCGTAATAGCTGGCAAAGTTGTGTAAGTGCCACTGCCAAGGTGCTTGCCTAAACACCTGAAGAGATTGGAGGGTTTACATTTTTTGCTTGTTCAGTATCTGTATTGAACTCGTTTAACACCAAGTTAAATACTGCATACACATACTGCATTGCATACACAAAGCACTCTGGTGCTGAGCAACGATATAAATATGGAAGAATTACCTGACAAAGACTGATATTCAAAATGCCATACAATAAAAAGTGTGGGATTGCTAACCTTGCTCACAGCTGTATAACAATTAAACCATTTCTTAAATAAGATAAGTATACCAGGGCATGTGCTGTGAAATATTTCCTGAAGTGATACTGAATTAGCATTTTATTGCATTTCTGAAAAACTTGTTTTTTTTTCAGAAGTCAATAAAATGTAAAACTAAACTCCAGACAGACTGGCATAGACATAACAGCCTTTTTAACCTGTTTTAGGCATTTTCTCCTGGTATAAAGCCAGACATTGATGTTGTGAAGGGTTTTAGGATCTTGAATTCACCTGCACGCACAATGGATTTAGTATAAAGTACAAAGTTCAGCTTGGTCACAGTGCAATAAAACTGATCAAGCAGAAAACACATTGATAGCCAGCATTGGTGCTCTAGTAAAATAGTGTATTCATACATATTCATACAAATTAACATTACTGGTTTATTCTATTTTCATTCCAATACACATAAAAATTGGTACCACGCGTATCTGTGGATCTTATTTTATAGACTTCGACATTCAACATGCTGTGAAATCACCAAGAGAGTCAGACTAAGTTTTCAGGATAGACTTTAATTAAAACAAATTAAGCAGTTTCCACATGGTTTTTTTTTTAATATGTAAAAATCATACACAAATAAGCATCTTAACATTTTTAGCAACATGACTGTGAAATGTGGTTTTACAAGGGCTACCCATCCCATCCCGCCTACCCCCCCCCCCCCCCCAAACCCCAACAAACCCCACCCCTCCAATGCAACAGCCTCCTTCCAAATCAGGCAGATGTGCAGAATGTAAATGTACAGCAGAGGCCCTTGTCACATTGCTCCTCAGCACAGTCATTAATGCGGGTCTTTAAAATCAATCTCATACCACATTGGCTTCACTGCAGAAGATGGGTGACAGTCAGATGGGTCATACAATATTTGATTGAACTGTTGTTGGCTCACTTAATTTTTACGCGTACACAGTGTCCAGGTACAAAAACGCATATTAGAAAAGCATACGTTGTTAGTAAAGTTGCTTCTATCAACAAGTCATAGACATCCAACCCTAAAAACCAGCAGTTTCCGTCCCCGGGCCCTCCAGGAAAGGAGGATTTATACCCCTGCTCTGAAACTACAATGACAAACCGCGCTGCTACCAAATAAATAAAGTTTACATCATTACATTACATTACATTACAGGCATTTAGCAGATGCTCTTATCCAGAGCGATGTACAACAAGTGCATTAGTTCATCATCATAAATAACATTGATTTGCCATTCGTGCTTTTTTATGATGCCTATACTATAGATGACTCAAAGATTCACCAGCTACTGACAGAAAGAATACATCCAGTTTAATTAAGAATAATGTCCTTATTAACGTACCTTGAACTTGGGACAGAAATGATAAAGGAGACACGTTTTGTATGTCTTTAACAGGTCTGTTACAGTGGAGAAAAATTTTCTTCAATTAAAAAAAAGCATTCTGTAATGTATGTGCACTTGGTTTGTTTGGTTAGCCAGCTAGCAATCTTTTAACAGCCACTCGCTCATATTTACATATTTCAGCCAGGAAAAGCTACTAACGACATAATCTGTCATAACCACTTCATTGGACCACTGTGAGTGAAACATTATCGTTAACGGGTTTGGGATTCTGTTACCGTTGTTGTTGTTAGAATGGGAAACCTTCTTGCGCAAGCAGCGAAACGTTAGAAGGAGCCGTCGTTTACCGGCTGAGCTGAGCCCCGGCGCCAGGAGTGCGTTACAGTTGAGGCGAGGCGCTGCAGCGTCTAACCCGGGGCGCGGTCAGTTCTTCTTGACCTCAGCGTACGTGGTCTCCGGTATGGCCGTGGCGACCGGGCCTGGCTCAGCCGCGGCCTGTGCCTTAACAGATCCCAGCTGGACTTTGCTGCCGTCAGCCTTACGAAAATGGCTGATGTCTGCGTAGGCCAGTTCCTGGAAGGAAAAAAAAAAAAAAAAATGGAAAAGGTGTATGCAAAAATTCTGTCTGACCGCGAGGGAAATGGGAGAAAGCAGCATTCCCTAGGCTTCAGAGAGAGAGAGAGAGCGGCTTCATGGATAGAAGCTTTTCGGAATCTATATACCTGAGCTGAATAAGGTTCTCCGTACCTGTAGGTCAAAAGCTCTAATCTTTTAGCATTAAAAAAACACAAGGACACAGGGACAGTATGAACAGCAGTAGTGCAAACATCACAGGCACAGCACCAGACAATGTCATGCAAATATTCCACACAGAATAGAGGCAACATTCTCATGATAAAAATAAGTGGGAAGAATAATGTTCCAAAGTCTGTTTGCATATTTAGTTGCCATACAGTAGATTAGATACTGTAGCATTATCACTGTGTTTTAGTCTGTAAATGCTAAAAGTTACAGTCAAAAATATTCCCAAGCATCATAAGATTCATTCATAAGGTTTTGCTTCTGTCACTGATCTTTTACCATGGACAAAATGGCAAATTACCCGAGACTACATCCTCTAAAGGCTGAAAATCCCTAACAGGCACCAGTGAGTATACTATATTTGGCGTTCACCGGGCGTTGAATACTGTTCAAGTTGAAAATGACATGGGAAAAGGTCAAACGTGTTTTAGCCACAAGCTGTAATGGAAGTGAATGGTGAAATCAAATAACCGCTAAATCTTATATTATATGGCCAAGTATCACTCCACTGAACACAGCAACTTTTACAGAGAAATATACAATAAAAGATTTTGCAGTAATATGACTTTATGAACATTATGAAATAACGGCTCAAATTCATGAGTACAGACTGCTGTGGGATTCTGTTCAGTATGTTTACGTAGTTTTGTAAGCAAAAATGTTCGCCATCGACGGACAAAATCATGGGTGAGTGAAAAATAGGCCTGGATATCAAAAAGGCCAAATACCAACAGCAACCACACAAACAACATTCCAAACAAAGTGTTGTCAGGCGACTGATTCTGATACCGACAGGTTTGACAGCAGCCCAACAGAGAAGAGTTATGGCATCTGGCACCTCAAGTTTTACAAACAACAAAAAAGCAGGTGTATTGCTCACCGCATCCCCTCCGTTAGATTGGTGATTTGATGCTGAAACAAGACAACAAAAGGGGAGATTTCAAACATGGTGTTGAAGTCAGTTGGAATTACTGCTGTGACAACTGACTTCTTTTTTTCTTTTTCTTTTTTTGTTCATGTGTTGTATTGTCCTTGATCAGTTCCTTTTGCGTAACACTACAGGGTGACCTTTGATTATTTCATATTGTTCCTTATCAGATGACTTCCCGAAAATCAACCGCACATGCTAATAAAGCTACATAAATGGCCTACCAATAGCCAGAAAAGCTCTGGCATATCAGGCTTGATATTGTGAATAAATACAGCTCTAAAGTCTCCCTTTGAAGTTCTTTTCCTTGTCCCTCTGTGCGGCCGAGAGATATGAAAACAAATCAAACAAAGAATGCAGTGGAAAGAAAGGGTGACTACTATTTGGATGATTTCAGGTTTTACAGGTCTGAGTTCAGAGCCTTATGGCCAAAAAGGAGCTGGTGCTGAGCACTGACTGGTTGGCACTGTGAGAGTTGAACTGTAATCCAATGTAATCTAGTGCGTACGTGCGATGGGAAGCAGTAGAAGCAGTGTGGGGCAAATGTGTCAGCGCCCTGTGCAAAGGGCCTACGGGAGGCAGGTGAGAGGAGACGGACAGTGAGTGGGCACAGCGGGAAGCCAGTTCAGGGTGATGGCCATTCTGGGCCTTTCCCCCACACACGGAACAACCTTGTCTGGCAGAGGGCAGAATGTGTATTCCGGTGAGAGAGACAGGCGCGACAAGCAGCAAGCACACAAAGAGGAGTGACGCAACGAGTGAACGAGTCATACTTACTGTTCCCGCCGCCGCGGTGTGTGGCCGTTGAGCTGGACCTGCGTAAACATCGCACAGATATCGGGTTTACTAGTCAGCCTTCACATGCTACCATCTCCAGTACCCCTGTATAAGTTCATTCCTCCTCATCTGAACTGCACGTACATAGAATAGGGTCCCAGTGTTTCTGCTTAACCTTTTCCCTCTCTGTGAGTGATGTCATAAAGGTGGAGAGTCTCTATGGAAACAATTCCCATTACCAGTGTGTAAAAATATTCTCTTTCCCTTTTACATCCAAAATTCACCCATTAATCAAATTTTACATAAATTTAACCCAAACACATCCAAATATATATGTTCGAACAGCAGCAAATGTAGCAGAAGTTCCTCAATGTTTTTCTTCGGGGAAAAAAAAAATTTGACAGCAACAAAAGATGAATTTGCTAAAGGTGGTTGTCTGATTACTTTGAATCACGGCCGAACAAACCTTCATATACACAATGACTGAAAAACATTAAGCAATATTATGACTAGTTATGGTATTTAAATGATGAATACTGACACAACATACACAATAGCCTTATACCTATAAATGCAATGGTAATCAGTGCAGTTACTTTACTGAGTACAACAAGGACTTTTCTGATACATAAAACGGCTGTTTGACTGGTGTAATAACTGATCTGGGGTGATGAAAAGTGTTCTGCACTGATCTAACTTGACAAAAAAAATCTAGCTCAACAGTTACTTGGGATATAATTATTATCCATGCCAAATCATGCATAAATTAAAATAGTCCTGCCAATTTCACAGTCATTTCACGTGGAATGACACTTTTCCATTACTCCGTAAATTTCTTCTGCCCTGTGTCTAACCCGGTGTATCCAGCCGCTGATTTTGTTATTCAAACTCTTACGGGCCGAAACAGTTATTTCCTTACAGACAGAACAAAGGTCTAGGTCATAAACGTGATGTGATTATATGTTGAAGGCTAAATGTGTCAATATACGACTGTTAGTTCGTGCTGAGCTACCACACACTGGCACTGGGCGTTATCTGGCTCATCGGCTCTTACTGTACCTCACTCAAATTCTGGGGGGGGGGTAAGGCTGCTTGAAATGAACTCACCAGACAACTAGTTTGACTACTGCAATTCCTATAATGCAACGACGTCATTTCAAGTGAATGGGAGCCAGCATGATTTTCTCATTGTTCACCACGGCTACAAATTGAATTACCAGTATTGCTGGTGTCAGGGCAGACAATTAAACAAACACTAAAAACAGTGTTCAACCAATGTCATCGGTGATGTTTGCTTACTGGACACAAGTCAGAGATGGGACCTACCCTACATTTAGACCTGATTATAAAAATTGTTGATGAGCCCTAAGGGAGCATGAAGTGTGTTCCTCTTAGCTAATACTTCTATCTCTCACACATTTGAGTCTGTGTGAGAGGCGGTCATGCCTCTCCAGTTCTCTGTGCTATTGGAAGTATCTCCCTGACTCACTGCAGTGAACCATTAACTCAGAGGTAAACTACACCCTCGCATAGAACTGCTAATCTCTTCCAGATAAGACTGATGGGAAAACATGCACTAAAAGTTTGTTATCATTTGCCAGACTTTTGAACCAGTTGCAGGAAAAGTATTGCCAGCTACACTTGGATATTCTGTAGGGAAAGTGACAACATGTATGTAAAAAGCTTCAAAATGTCTCTGATATGCTGTCAGTTCCATTGGCTGCATCATAACTATAATCATATATTAACTGTTGCTCCTCTGGAAACGGTGGCCCACCTTGGTAAACCTGTAAGACCTGTACGTATATTTTACGAACATTAGCATGCTTTTGTGCTCTACATGTATGAGGTCTATATAATACTACACATGGCCTATAAATGACAAGAAAAGAGGGTCCCTAAGTAGCTTAGGTCCCAAAGGGGTTTCATGTGAGTTCTGACTGCGCCTTAGGGCCTAGATATTGTACAGGTCGGACCATGGCCTGTGCCATTACATGGCAATTACAAAGTAGGGCAACTAAACTGTTTCCTGGTATTAAAGATAAAAGTTATGACGAAAGACTTAAGATGTTGAAAAAAAAAGTTGAACCTTTTCTAGAACCATTTTATCTGTCTTTTAGTATGGCCCCCAGAAATACAATACTAAGTGTGGTCTGACAAAGGTATTGTATAAGATAAGTATAACTTCCTTGGATTTACACTCAGTATTTTTGGATATATATCCCAGAATCTTGTTGGCCTTCTATTTTTTACTGCTAGAACACAGCCTAGAACCTGAAAAGCTTTGATGTACTATTACTCCCAAATCTTTTTCAATTTGAGCACATTCCAATTTTGTTCCTCCCATAAAGTTGTTCTGGCTTATGTTTTTATTTCCCATATGTAGAACTCTACATCTCACTATACTGAATTTCATTTGCCAGGTTTCCACCTACTTCTGGATTCTTTTAAAATTTTCTGTCAGAAAATTTACAAACTTCAAAAGTTAACTAAACCTCCCAATTTTATATCAGAGTCGCTGGTGACATTTCTTTTCCTTTAGACGACATTCCAAAGACCCAGTTCAGAACTGCCCTGGTGTGCACGTGCAATAAAACGAAAGCAAGTCAGAGTAGGTAACATGTATACTGATCTCTCACCCTCCTCCCCCCATAAAAGAAAATTAACCAAGAGAGAGCACCAGAGTGTTTACCTCTTTTTCTTCTTCATGTAGAAAAAAGCCCCACCAGCCACTGCGACACACGCCAATGCGCCAAATATACCCCCAAGTATTGCCCCTAGTTGGGACTCAGAGTTGGGTCCTGCAGAAACTGTGCATAGCCACACAGTGCTGGTTAAAACAATGCTGTACACACGCTAGCAATACAGCATTAACACAGTTCAGCCAGCGTAATAAACAGGTTCTGTATGCCAAGCCAGTTCTAAATATGCTACAGGGCTTCAACTGAGCACTTGTAAATATTGTGGGACTGTTATGTACCATGTTTTGCTATATAGATTCACACCATCACTATTAGCACCGCATTACATGCTTGTACAGTTTGAAATGGATTTTACTTCAGATTAAATACATTTCAGTATGTCACTGTTAATTCCCATTATGGCTGTAGGACACCAATGGGCTATAATGGATACTCTATCACTCACAGCCTCAAATATGACACTGATTCACTCATACTACATTGGTCCACTACACGACATTCATGCTTACACTATGATATTTGCATTTATGTTTTCAGCTTTCAAATATCAGTATCTCACCTTTAACAGTTAAAACATGGGGAGCTGAGGAAATAGTTGAACCAGTCACAGAATTCTTAGCCACACAGGTGTAAGTCCCGCTGTCACCAAAGCCGGCATTCTCCACAGTAAACTCCTCTGTTATCACAGCAGTCTCTGTCCCATTGAGAGTCCAGGTGAACGTTGCAGGAGGTACAGATGATGCAGAACAGGTCAGCACCACTGTATGACCAACTTCTATGTCACTGGGTCCCTGCATGACAACCTTCTCTGGACCATCTGTAACTCACAGCACAGCCAGTTAGAGTGAAGCACACTGCAGTGATCACAGCTGCCAGAAATGTCGGGGATGTACAGACACTAAGAGCTTCATCATGGCGGTGACAGCCAGGTTTGGGTTCATGGGTTGAAGTTTGTTTAGTGGAGCTATAACAACAAACTATTGTGTTGGTAAAATTCAAAGTAAAGATATGTGTGTCATATGTCTACATTTTTGCAAGAGTGTGCGTGTGTGCAAAAGAGGATGTGCCGACCACAAACACCGGTCTGCTCTCTTGCGAAGTGAGACAGAGAAACGATTTTAAGAAAAGGAAGGTCAAGAGGCGGACAAGCCACCTCCACGCACACATCTACCAAAATAACATTTCTAAAATTAATATTACTGAGTAGTTAACGTGAAGTTAACGTGGGGCCAGGTGCAAGGCGATTTCACTGCCCGACCCATACCATGGTCAGAAGGACCAGGTGATTACCAAACCACAATAGGGGACCTACTCGGGTGCATACGTGACCATTTCCCAGTCCGAATGTTAAAGTACGAGGGATACAACGGGTCCACTGAATCTGTCGTAGAGCTATAATAACAAACTATGCACAGTCAAAACTATTACACCATGAAATTATTTTTCCACTGTAGTTTTGAAATGTGTAAAACACAGAAATAAAAGACATTCTAGAGTTTAAAAATGAATATAGGCCACAATTCCCTCTACTCACAGTTGACGGTAAGGTAATAGCTGACAAAATCGGTGCTCACAGGGTTGGTAAGTCTGCATTGGTATTGTCCATTGTCAGTGCCTTGTAGAGGGTCTATGGACACAGAGCTGTTGTCACCAGAGAAAGTGATTCTATTGCTAGGAGACAGTGGATGCCCATCCTTCAGCCACTTCCTGGAGATGATGGTTCCAGCAGCTGCCTGACAGCTCAGTTTGGCAGAGCTGTTACCTGCGATCAGTACTTCTGTGGGACCTGTGATGCTGGCGCCAGATATCTTCTCTACATAGGAGAGAGAACACAGGTGCACACACTCAAAAAATGAGGAGGTAATAGTTTTAATAATTTCAACACCAAAATGTGTGTCTGAATCCTTATAATAAACCATTGCATGAAATATTGGAATATTGGTCAAAATTGTAGTTCTAATGCATGAAATTCAGAATTCGGTATCTGAATGACAAACCGCTTTCATGCATGAGCCGTTCAAAATTACATATACAAAATCTGAACATTACCAGTTCCCACCTAAAAAAACAACTGTAATGTCAGAGACTATGGAGATATCTATGGTGTGAAAAATCAATATTTTGTTGCCATTAATTTCCCTCACAGGTTTGCTCATTAGCAGCAAATATCTGGTATCACTTTGTCTGAAAAACCTGGAACAGTGAAGCCATGAGAAACCTGGTCTCTGACTCACTAAACCTGCTCTCTGGAACATTGATTCTATAAGAAACCTGCTCTCTGGAACATTGATTCTATAAGAAACCTGCTCTCTGGAACATTGATTCTATGAGAAACCTGGTCGCTGGAACATTGGTTCATTGAGAAACCTGATTGCTAGAACATTGATTCTGTGAGATGCCTGCTCTCTGGAACACTGAGTTTGAGAGAAACCTGCTCTCTGGAACATTGAGTTTGAGAGAAACCTGCTCTCTGGAACATTGATTCAATGAGAAACATGGTCACTGGAACATTGATTCTATGAAAAACAAGGTCGCTGGAACATTGATTCTATGAGAAACCTGGTTGCTGGAACATTGATTCTATGAGAAACCTGCTCTCTGGAACACTGAGTTTGAGAGAAACCAGCTCTCTGAATCACTGTGTCTGTGAGAAACCTGCTCTCTGGAACACTGAGTCTGAGGGATGCCAGTCTTTCAAACAACACAAAGTTTCTCTCCCTCTGTCAGTTTTAAACTCTAATTTTCGTTTTGGTCGGCCAAAGCTTTATTGTCAAACATATGTGCACTGCCTTAAAATCTTTGGTGGAAACTCATTTATGTTGTATGTCTTGGTTTGGACCCCAGGAAGACTTGCTTTTTTCTTTGGTGTCAGCTAATAGGGATCCTATTAAACTTGGACTTAAAACTGAAGCTCCTCATATCAAGTTCTTTCAAAATAATATGCATTCATACAAATTTGCCTAGCATCTTTAGACACATATACACCCATAGAAAAAAAGATCAGCTTCTGCTTGTGATCTCTGATGTTTTCCCATGATCCCCTATGAGCCAGTCATAGAGCTGTGACACTGAATGGTGGGCAAAGAGTAAAACCAGGTATGCTATTATGCGCCTTTTCTTAGAAGAGAGGAGCTACAGTACAGTCTGAAATTAATATCTTATTTTCATTTGCATTATTTACACAATGCACTTTCAAGGACACAAGCACAAATGGAACACTTTGGTGGATAATTAAATAAGCCAGTTACAAAATATGCTTAATGATGAACAATTCAGTCTATAGTACTTTCATTTTCCCTTACAGCAATAACACAGCTGGTTAAACCAAATTTTTGCATGTTTTTATTGTATTTTTTATATTACTTTCAATGATTTTCAGTCATATGTATCCCCACCTCATATTACACAGCAAGATTTTGCTTCTCACAAAAAGAAACAGTCCGACAATTAAAAAATCCTTTTGCCAACCATATATGAATCCTCAACTGACTTACAATTCCTGGTTATCCTCTTTATACCTTCACATGTTTTTTAGCTTATACCACAACATATGATATGCCATTTGGACATGCAATGGTTCCCACATTCTTAAAATAAGAGCACTAAGACTATACTGATAGTTTCCGGTCTAAGTAGAGAAGTAAATCGCAGCAATTATTCATGGATTGTCATTTTGCTTGCTGGACAGGGAAACGTCTTGCCTGACTCAATAACCAATTAACAGTGTCCTCTTATGAAACAACAGAGCAAGGTCCCATGACTAACAGAAACCTTGTTTATTCTGTGGCAACATCTCAGTCTTCTTCTAGTCACCTCTACAGTAACACAACCAGTATCTTCACCTACTGCGAGATCTCTGTCTAAACCCCCAGTGTTGTCTATATGCCTCTTACTTACCCATGACAGAGATCAGTAAGGGGTCAGAAGGCTTAAACCTCAGGGTTTCGATGTTATGGGCCCAGCAGGTATAATTGCCACTCTGATTCTCCTGAATGTTCTCCAGCTTCAGTTTCTGACCCTCTGTGTTCAGCATTGTCCCATTAAAAGCCCATTTAAACTCTGCAGGAGGGCTGGACTGAGCTGAGCAGGACAGAGTGACGTTGGACCCTGGGGTTTGGAATTCCTTCGAAGGGTCCACAGTCACTTGAACATTATCCGGTCCAACTACAACACATTTCTTGTGTTAACAATACAAAAAAATGGATTTTGAGAAGAATTTGAAAAGGCTGAAGCAAAATCTGGCTCATACTCAATTGACCTCATCATCAGTGATCAACCAGAACAACTACAAGAAAGCATTTTCTCTGCAACCACTCTACCATTGCTAACAAGGTGACAGTAACACAGCAAAACGTAAAGGAAAAAGCATCACTGCATTACTAGGCAATAAGAATGGTTAGTCATTAAGGTCTGGAATAACTGTACTGTACAGAATCTACGTAACTGAAGCACTGGTAATTCCAACAATGAAACAAACTTCTCAAACTTGGGTATGGGAATAAACTTCTTTCTGTTCATTGACTCGGTTTTGTTTTGACTCATTCGTTTGAAAGTTTCACCAAAATACTGATTGTTTAGTAATGGCATCTGTTCTTACTGAGCTTTACTAGAAACTGATGATGGGTCACTCCATGACCCTTGACTGATGACACTACATTGTTAATTTCTGCTATCAGTGCACACAAAAGTACTTCTTCACACTTCTTGTGTTTTTCTTCACTACAATTCAAGTAAATATTTGAGTTGAGCATGGTTAGTTCCTCAGCCAATTCCCTGTATGCTCAAGCCTTCACCAAGAGTGGATTTGTAAACAATAGGCAAATTCATGAACATAAAGACTGTAAGTTAGAGAAGTTTGATTGTGACTACTTGAGTAAGACTAATAATATATGGAAGAACGTGGTTAAGATGATTGGCAGCATACCTGTTGAAAATTCCAGCTAAGACCAGCTAGGATTCAAAGTTGGTTTAAGATAGTTTAAGCTGTGTTTTTGAAACTTCTAGCTGGTGATAGCTGTAGCTGGCAAAAGCCAGTCTCTATTTGGACAAAGCTTGTCAAACCTGGTTCAGCTGGTAGTACAGGCCGGTGGTCACACTGGTAGACTAGCTGACTATATAGGCTGGGCATGGTGAACAGCTGGTTGACCATGCATCTTGACCAGTGTAGGCTGGTTTAAGCTGGAATTTTCAACAGGGATAATATGAAGTAAAAAAAGACAGGGAAACACATATCCCTTCTATTAAATCAGCATTTGCCTTTCTAAAGGGGAAAATATTCCAAGAACTTTGTAAGTCACCTGATTTTTAAAGGAAAAGACAGCGCAAGATGAATGCACATTCTCAATAGTATTTCAGAATAGAAAAGCAGAAAAGTAAAGCAATTAATAGTGTCATACCCCTACAGTAGCACTGAATAACAGACAGGCACAACCACAGTAATTAATTCTGATGAGAATATTAGCATGGCATGCAACAAACACAAGATCAGTCAAAAATTTTAAAGGTGCAAAGCGTGTTACGTAAAGCAAAACAAAGCCATCAATAATTGCTGTGCATGCAGATTAGAAACAGACTCACAACTGATGTTGAGGAAGACTGGTGAACTGGTGCCATTACTGACGACATTGTACACAGTGCAGAATAGAGGTCCCCGGTCAGACCTCAACACGCTGGATATGGTGAGAATCCTGTTGTCATCACTCAGATGAACACGCTCACTGGGTGTAATATCAGAACTTCCATTATGCCATCGATAAAAGAGGAAGGAGCCAAGGGCGGAGCATGTTAGTGCAACTGTGTCATTGAATTCCACTAAGTTGGTTGCATTGGCCCTCACTGTCACATTGGAGACTGGCTCTGTGGGTTCAAAACACAGGTAAGACAGCGGTGAAACTGTATACTGCTTCATTAAAGGAAGTTTTACCGCTCATGAAGTAAGCTACCTCATGTAATTGAATAAAGTTCAATACATATTGCATACGCAATATGAAAAGCACTATAAAAAGCACTACATCCTGCAAATTAAGCAAATTAAAGCACTATATTCTTCCTGATAATGCACTGGGAACCCATTCTTGAAGAAAATATATACAATAAATCCTGTTCTGATTTTCAGGTACAAAGGTAAGTTTGGCTAAATATACACATTTTGGGCCATCTGTACTAAACTAACTCAATCTACTGTATCACATGCTGTACTGTATGTCTTTTCAAATGGCAACTGAGGCCCTTTAACAATGGACAATATTGACACATGAAGAGCATAACACATTGCAAAATGCTCGATGTAAAATCAACTATTTATAAAACACTTTTAACTCAAATTGACTACATTCGACCCCTGCTGGACTCATAAACTCCATTAGAGGACATTTAAATAGAAGTCTTTTTCTTGGCTGCTTCTGTTTGCATCCCAGACTGAAAACAACCGCAACCTATGAAGGGATATCAACACCAGCATCCACCCTTGATAAACCACTCAATGGACTTGGAGAGAACTCATCAAATGAACTGGGAAATGCTTTGTTCTATTAATTGTTTTCTTGAGGCACATGAAACAGATTTTTTTGTTGTTGTGAGATTGACATGTTACCTTACATTGACATCTGTTCTGTAGCATAGACATTTTATTATGAAAAGTATTGTTCTTATAGTCAAAGGGCACTCAACAAACCCTCTATTTGAAAGTTAAAATAAATTTCTATGCTTTGTGAACATGTAAAGGGAAAAACCACAGTAGGACATGGATGCATGGAGTAAAATTCCAATTTAAAAGCATTCAATGAACACTTTCTTGAGTGCAGCTCTTGTATATCAGAATATTGAGGCAACAGGGATAATATACTGTCGTAGAGGGGAGTTTTTTTGGATTTACACCTCATTTTACCCTTAAAAATCACCACGTGATTTAAAAAATAAATTTACTATAAAAGTCTTGACTTTTGTAAAGCAATGTGGGCACAGCAAACTTTCCTCCAATTGAAGATTTTACATTTATAATGTCTGTACAAATTCAGACATTTACAAGTAAATCATGCCCATAAGCAAACAGAAAAAACAGACTTTGCTAAAGGTACTGGGATGGTCTATATAGCTTCCATGCTGGGTACTCACCGTACACGTTCAGTGTAGTTAGCCCCGTCTGTGTTGCACCAGTATTTGATGTCAGGGTCACAGAATATTGCCCAGAGTCTCTCAGTGTCAGCTGTCTGAGCTCCAGAGAACCAGTGACCCTGTT
Organism: Anguilla rostrata; assembly: GCF_018555375.3. Classification (NCBI taxonomy): domain Eukaryota; kingdom Metazoa; phylum Chordata; class Actinopteri; order Anguilliformes; family Anguillidae; genus Anguilla; species Anguilla rostrata. Next base: position 72,711,511 of record NC_057933.1, on the reverse strand, counting down.
CACACTCACTCTGCCCTCGTACCCTGACCCTGGGATAATGCCAGTAGGACCAGACCCAATTACACTTACAGGTCCAGAGCCATCATTAAAAGTCCAAGATATTGTTAAAGGTTCTGGACTTGTTGAGCTAATGGTTGTTCTGAATGTTACATTTCCTCCTACTTCTCCAGTCAAAGGTCCTGGTGGGAGAACTTGTCCAGAAGAGCACCCTGAGGGAAAAGAGGGAAATGCTCCTGTAAATATTTCCCATGCACAGCTGAAGTACGCAGACTGAAGACTCATCTCTTCAGGCTGCACCTCTCCCCACCCCTCCCTAGCCTATAGTTCAGCTCACTGTACCTAGTTAGGATAATATGATTATGTTAGTGTATCTGGCAGGATTGTTTTTGTCTGATTAGGTGTGATTAGATGTGATTCCAGTGCTAGTTTGTACTTGGTAGGATTCTTGCTTGCTGAACAAGCTTACTCTACAGGATTGGAGTCCTGATCGATGTGGTCACTTCTGGCACTACGATCCTTACTTCACTCTAGTGTTTCTTTTGCACCTCTACATCATGAACCTATGCACTTGTTGTACGTCGCTCTGGATAAGAGTGTCTGCTAAATGCCTATAATGTAATGTAATGTAAAGTATAAACATGCTCATGTGTTTGATGAGGTTTTTAAAAAAAAATATTTTCATCTCAGTCAGAAATGCTCAATCAACTGTAGGTCCATGACATCACCACAACATTATCATCAGGTCAGGAAAGCACACAAAAGCAACCTTTTTTCCTCAAAACAGTGCTTCTTTCTGCAGACCTCTAGACTGTAGTGTGGCCCCACGCCTTCTTTTTCAGTATCAAAAGTGGGCTTAAAAGCACAGACGCACAGGGTGCACCCACCGCTTTAACTCAGAGTAGGTAGTCTACATACTGGTGATGCACTATAATATTGGAATTCTGTCACCTGATCATAACTCAACTTAACCCCATTTTAAACTTATTTGAACTTATCAGTATCGGGCTAATACTAAGATTATGGATTATATGATGATACAAGATGCATGAGCCAAGATGCACCTGAACCTCTGTTATTTTTTATTTATTTATCATTTTTACCATTTTTATTTTATGCATAAGTTGGCATCTGTGCTCATCCATTTCTCTCATGAATGCGGAAGCTCTGTTGCAGTTTGCATTTGTGGTATAATGCAGAACAGGGAGGCATCAGCATCAGGAAGGCACGGCCTGACCAGTATCAGCTACTAATATCAGCCGCATAATTTCCATAATGTAGATCCCCGGTATATACAAAAGGCATATACATCTTCAGCAGGACTGAATTGCATTCTTAAGTCAGCCTTTAATTTAAAATAATCAGAGATACATCTATCAAATTAATTCAAGTAAACACATTCATAAAAGACCTTTCTATGAGGCTCTGATTGGTAGTTCCTCCAGTAACTTGCACAACCGTGATATTTTACCGGTGGAGCACAGTCCCATTGGCATATGGCACTGTTTCTCGGATGACAGCAGTATTCTGACAGGTAGCCTCATCTTTAATGAAAACCATGGTTGGTGGATCTTTTATGAATTTGTTTTCCTCTTTTGGCCTTGTTATCTCAGTTGTGATAGAAACTGAAGGGATAAGGATGTTCTTGACCGCAAAGGAAATAAGTTGTCTTACTCTTCAGCACCAGCCTTTCAAACTTTAATCCACTGGTTTTGGGCGAGATGTGCACATTGGAATGAACAGTGATAATTGAACTCTAACAGAGTACATTTTCCAGAAAAAATTATCTTTACCCAGGGTGCTGGAGCATATCCCAGTGTGCACTGGGCAAGAGTCAAAATACACCCTCTATTGCAGGGCACACACACACCATTCATACCTATGGGCAATTTAGAGTCTCCGATTAGCCTGCCTGCATGTCTTTGGACTGTGGGAGGAAACCGGAGTACCAGGATGAAACCCCCACAGAGACACAAGGAGAACATGCAAATTCCACACAGGCCGGATTTGAACCCAGGACCTTCTTGCTGTGAGGCAACAGGGCTACCCACAGCACCACCGTGCCGCCCCTTACATACGGTATATCAGTTTATCGGATATACAAACATATATTCAGAATGTGCATTTCCATATAAACCTGTTGTATTCCAATGTCGGCACATGTCAACAGATGCTTTCGAATATAAAGCAATATAGCAAAATGTGTCCACTCCTTTGGCAATATATCAGTGCAAATATACACATTGCTACCTTATAGGGGGGTATATCCACCCTCTTTGTATACCAAATGACTAAAATTCTTCCAAGGAGACTTTTAAAATATTTTGTAAAATACTCAAATAATAGTGTCCAAGGCTTCTTGCAGGGTCTTTTTAGTTTTGTACAGCAGTTAATAAAGATGTATTTACCGAGCCTTAATGGAATAAGTGGTGGCACTTTTTTTGTGGTATGACATTTCATGAATACAGTTCACCCCTCAATAACCCATAAATACAATGAAAACAAGAAACGAAACATACTACAAGGCTTATTAAGAAAGGAAGTGTATCGAAATTCGACTGTATGGCCAGATTGATCATAGGGTCAAAAGCAGTTAAATCAGGACAAGGAAGTACTACGACCTCCAGCTCTTTTATATGAAAAGATACAAACCTGGTTCAGCTCTAGATTTAAATTGTTCATATAAAATAATTCTCGTCTTTTCTCTTGACAGTGTATGAAATTACATATCTCTATGGATAGCCAGTTTGTCACACGAGCTTAATTTCAACTCCAAATGCAACTCCAACCCACGTAGACCCATTAAGAAACAATATCGTTTATTTACTTAGTTTTAGTGAGACACAATTTACAGACTACACCGGCATTCTAGTTTACAATACTTTGATGAGACCATATCATTCGGTGTATCTTTCACCGGTAAAGTTAGGACAAGAATATCCAAATACGTCGCCCGACTTGCGCCTATTCAATCCTCAAGCCCAGTTCCGGTGAAGTACAGGAAATAAGATCAAATATCTTACCTACAACTGACAGCAATACCACTGCAAAAAGACGTAAAGTGTGCGAATCCATTATGAACGGACAGAAGATGTCAGTTCTCCAAACAAGACCATCGCGGGATATAAAGACTGCACCCCATACCAGTAAATGTCATCTTAAAGAAACCCGCCTATTACGACGCACAGTGGTGCTGTTCTATTAGACATGCCCCCGCATACCTCCCATCCCAATTACTAACATGTCACGTGATCCTTCTCCCTATCTTTGTTTTTGTCTTTTTGAATATAGTTCATAAAAATAGTATAAAGAAAAGACAAAAATGTAAGTGAATTGTAATGCTTTATACACTAAAACAAGTAGGATAAACAATACATTGAAATTGCTTTAATGTAACAGTTTAGGCTACAGAACTTCGGGTAACGTAGGCTACAATTTATTTCAAATGATCATCTCATCTCGTGCTCTAACGGAACAATATGCCGTGTTTTATGTATTCAAACACAAGTTTTCTTAATATTTAGTTCTATAGCCGGAAAATTATTAACCTTAGAAAAATGTCAATTCTGGAATATGAACTTGGTCTATTCATTCTGTAATGGAAAAGCCCATAGAACCACTTAGCTTTAACACAAGACAAGGCTAATTGATGACCTACATGAATAAAAGCTGAATGGTAAATGGATTGCATTTATATAGCGCTTTTATCCAAAGCGCTTTACAATTGATGTCTCTCATTCACTCATTCACCCATTCACACACACACAAACACACACCAACGGTGAAAGCCTACCATGCAAGGTACCAATCAGCTCGCTGGGAGCAATTAGGGGTTAGGTGTCTTGCTCAGGGATACTTCGACACCTACTTCTTCCCAGTGTTAACTTGAAGTACAAAATTCATTTTCATACAGTAGGCTAGGCTACTTTATTACAAAAAGAAACTTTCCTTGAAGGACACGCAATCTCCCGAACTCCCTTAACTCTGGTACTGCAGTGCCCTCTAGTGGTACACTTTAGCACACACAGCATGGGCCGCTCTCCATGGTGACTAAATGTTAGAGTGAGAGAGCAATGCTCTTTATCGTTCATTATTGCTCAAGGTCATGGGCATATCAACGACCCTCTTTCTCCCAAATGTAGCACCGAGCGTTCGATAAGGTCATAAATATGCCTGCAAATTACATAGTATTGACATAAATGGATAGGCTATGAGGGTGATAGAGCATTAAAGATATCCGGTTGAGTGTTTTTACTATTTCTGATCATTTTTTTTGCATTAGTAATGCTATATTCACTGGCCTTCTGGGCAAAGTAATGAATAAACTATGACTAGTTCAAAATGCTGCAGCCAGGATATGAACTAGAATGAAAAAGATATGCACATGTTACCACTATTTTAAAATCATTAGACTGGCTGCTGGTTGATTTGGTGCTTTTATGGATTTTTAAAGCTACTCACAGACTTGATCCTGACTATTTAAATGATCTTCTAGTGAAATATGTTTCCGTCAGAGCTCCTCATCCCACAGTCTAGGACTAAAACGAATGGAGAAGCCGCTCTCACTTCATATACCCCTAGACTGTGGAACAAGCTTCCTTTGGATCTGAGGGCGTTGGAATCTGTGAATAATTTTAAGAGCTGTCACATTTATATAGATGGGGGCATCATGTTGTTTTGGTCACCTAGCATCCAATTCCCGCTGGAATACACTCTGAAAACAATGCTAACTTTTCAAGGACCAACTCTTAATTAATTGTAAATAAAAGGATAGCGTTATACCCTATCTGAAAATTACTCCCGGAACAGATTTTTACTTAACTCCCTCAAAAACTGTTTTAAATATTTCCCGCAAATGTTGTCACACTGCTCCACTCCTTTTGGAGATGGTGTAGTATGATGGGTGGATCAGTTCAAAAAAAGGAGAAGCCTAAGGATAAGAATAAGGAGAGGCCGAAGATTAAGCAGAAGGAGAAGGATAAGCCTCGGGAGAAATAAAAGCCTAAGGATAAGGAGAAGCAGAAGAAGAAGGATAAGACTAAGGAGAAGCAGAAGAAGAAGGATAAGACTAAGGAGAAGCAGAAGAAGAAGGATAAGACTAAGGAGAAGCAGAAGAAGAAGGATAAGACTAAGGAGAAGCAGAAGAAGAAGGATAAGACTAAGGAGAAGCAGAAGAAGAAGGATAAGACTAAGGAGAAGCAGAAGAAGAAGGATAAGACTAAGAAGAAGCAGAAGAAGAAGGATAAGACTAAGGAGAAGCAGAAGAAGAAGGATAAGACTAAGGAGAAGCAGAAGGAGAAGGGGAAGGAGAAGGCGAAGGAGACTGGGAGAAGAAATACGGATAATACTGTATGCTTTGTAAAACTGCAGAATTTTCGTAAGCTTGGCTGCCCACAAGTTGGAATCACGGTTCATTTTCCCACCAGCTGTATATAATAAAATATCTCCATCTAATCAGTTTGAAATGCTGTTGCCGTTAATGATTGGATTTCTTGGAGCAAAGAGCAAATTGGAGAAAAGAGCAAGTTAGTTCGGCAAGCTCAAAGCAGTTCAATAGTTAGCTGACAGTTTGCTAGGCTTCACATCACCATAAAGGGGAATGTTCCGCTGAATTTTATATTTTATATGTTGGGTTTCACGCACATTTTGTTGATTAATGCAGCAAGTGTGTAGTCTATGCTGTAGGTTTGCTTTGTGCGTCAGAGCTCACGTACAATTTTTTCACGGCCCACCCAAATATTGATTTCTGGCTATGCCACTGGATTACTGTCAGCATTACTGCACAATGTGTGAACAAAGTATAAAGCTGCGTAGTAAAATGTCCAGTGTTAAATGAACTCTAACAGAGTTAATTCAACTCTTCACAGATAACTAATGTCATCTGTTAAGAGTTGAATTAACATTAGACATTTTACTGTGTAGTTACTCAAGTGTGTATCTTAGTATCAAGCGAGCGCAAATTTGATCGCACAAGAACAACGATACCTTTCATGTACAACTACCTTTCATTTGTCAATACAAAAGCATGCAATAAATATTATGTAATATCACAGATGTCCCATGATGAAGCAACTCCAAAGTCCAGTTCCTCAGCGATATAATAGGTAACCTCTGTCACGTCACTGCCTATAAACTAAATACGTTAAATGGTTGTATAAATAGATTCCAAGCTATGTATATCGCTCTGGATACAAGCATCTGCTAAATGCCCAAATGTAATGTAATAAAACATGACATAGCGCCAGCAACACGTTAGGCTACACGGAAGATACTAGCCATCAAGACAAACAGGTTTAATTCAGCAAATAGGCTAGGCCTATATCACACGCGGCAATTTTACCACCTGCAATGTAATTATTTTTGTATGTCTATTTTTCATGCACAGTAAAATGTCAGGTGTTAAATAAACTCTAACAGCGTTAATTTAACTCTGAACAGACAACATGCGGTCCCACGCTGGAATATGGGACCATTACATTACATTACATTTATTTGGCAGATGCTTTTATCCAAAGCGACGAACAAAAAGTGCATTTCATGGTCATAGACAACTGCTAAACACAGGTTCAGTAAGGTACAATACTTATTTTGTACAGTTATTTCTAGCCAAGAACACAGTTTAGTTCACACAGTGAACACTATTCAGACCTAACCTCTGCAAAGCCAACTAGGCAGAAGAATAAGCTACAGTATTAGGACAAATACAAATTACCAAAAGTGCTGGGATGGGGCAACATGTAACAAGTGTCATGAAAAGGGGGGGGGGGGGACTGTGGGAAATAAATATAGATGTACTCAAAAAACACAAGCCCATTGTATTGGGAAAGATATGTAGTTAGAGAGCACAGGCCCAGTGTATATGGGAAAGGAATGTATTAATGAGTACCAGCTGTCTCCTCCCTGACAGGACGGAGTGTAGCACAGTGGGTAAGGAACTGGACTTGTAACTGAAAGGTCGCAGGTTCGATTCCCGGGTAAGGACACTGCCGTTGTACCCTTGAGCAAGGTACTTAACCTGCATTGCTTCAGTATATATCCAGCTGTATAAATGGATACAATGTAAAATGCTATGTAAAAAGTTGTGTAAGTCGCTCTGGATAAGAGCGTCTGCTAAATGCCTCTAATGTAATGTAATGTAATGACATATCATCCGGCTAGCAAAGGAGGAAGGATACAGGTGGACCAAGGTTGACCTTAGCCATAAGATTAACAACCGGCAGCAGGGAAGCGCTTCATACTAAAATAGGTGCGATTAGAACAAACACGTAGAACACACATAAATTCTGCCCTGCTAATTAAGCTGTATACAAGCATATCTGTGGAACTAATGGAAGCTTTTGCCTTTTCTGGAAAATGTGTTGTCAGAATGTGATTTATGATAGAAGGGGGAGGGAGATTCAAGCGGGAGACGAGCACTATCATTTTTTAAAAATAAGGAAGGAAGGGGCTGATAAATAATGGTGTCCGAGAACTGGGTGTCAAATAATAATAATGGTGTCAAAAACATTACATAATTAACAAAAATTAAGTAGGAAGTACTAGATTTAAGCTACACAACAGGAGGAGTTAGAAAAATGGATAAAAGAAGCAGTTGGCCCCAGGGGAGGAGAGAGTGTGTTTTGGGAATGCTTGGAGAGTGATCGGATGTATTGTCTTTACTTATGAGTGACTGTTAATTGTACTGAACTGCGCAGATCAGCCCGAGTTATTGTATGTAATCTTTGATTCACTTACAATAAACCCAGCTGCATCAGACTCTGAGAAGTGTGCATCTTTTGAAGAAGCATTCAACAGTGTGGAGGAGAGGGACCTCGGCGTTCCTGGCCCAGGTCGGGGCCCGTTTTTCCTGCCCACAGGACCAAATGGCAGGCTATTGTTTAAGTGTTGAATTAACACTGATAATTTTACTGTGCGAGTAAAGTGAGTTCAATTGTATTTCTCTACACGTTCATTTAATTTTGCATGCGTTCCTCGTCGATAAGCCCATAGAAGGAAACCCTCTTCGGGTCTGTGGAGCAAACAGCCTAGACTTTTATTTATTTATTTTGTGTGAAATAAGATTTTCAGAACATTTAGCTAATGCGAATGTTCTGGGATTGCAGTTGCAGTACATATTCAAGATCATCAGCCTACTAATAGCTGCACAGATCAATTATTAAACAACTTGAGACTTGCTGTAAATAGCCCAGCCTACCAGTGAGCATGATGGTGAGGGGATGTGGCATCCGTAATCAGTAATCACTATTATGGTAAGCGCCGCTTTGGTCTTATCTCTTTTGAGTACAGACAGCGGACCTGAAGCCGACGTTAGTCATGATGGATGCGCTGCTTCCCACAGCCTTGATGCTACTGCTGACCTCAGGTAGCTATATGTGTGTGTGTGTGTCTGTCTGTTTTGGGGTTTTTTTGTTTTGTTTTTTGCCGTTAGGCTAAGATGTACTGCTTATGACTGAGCGTTCTTTTTGTCACAATAGCTAAGCTAATTAATTTCGCTTGAATGTCCCCGTCTTCATTTTATGCACCGTACATAACGTTCTAAATCGAATGATCGATTTAACGAATGAATCGAACTGCGGAACTTTTGAGTTTGTTTAATTTATTAGCAGTTAATATGCAATAGAACCCGCTGGGTGTTTTGTTTGAGGCTCAACGGGCTATTTGAGAGATGGTGGGCTTCACTCTTGGCGCGCTACACGATTACTCTGGTGGTAACAGTGCCTCGCAGAATGGGGAGTAAAGCCAGGGGTGTCACCATGGAGAATCCCCTACATTTGGTTATGATGGATCAAAAGACCCATCGCTCTGCTCTGCTCCGCTGAGAGATTCAGGAAATAATTTTAACCGGCTATCATTTGCACTCTAAATGGTAGTATTTTATGTATCCATATTTCAGGTTTATTGTGATTCCACTTATCCATCTTTCATGTTTATTATTATTCAAATTGTTAGTGATGGTTTTCAGAGCTGTATGTTTGACAAAACTATTTTCCCATTAGATTTATTGAAGTATAAAGTATATCCCATCTTTCTCAAGTATCGGAACCTAAGCCTCCATTGTTTAAAATGTATTAAAGTTACTAAATTAATCAGCTAGTTACAAAAACTTTAAGGGGTTGAAAGAGCATCAAATGCATGGTAAAATGCATAATTTTGTTTTTTAATTACTTAATATTGTAGGCATTTTCCCTACATGGGAATGTTCCCCAAAAGGAAGGAAACACATAATGGCTATATATATAAAGAAAGGGAAAGTGTCAGTTGAATTCATGTCTACTGAAGACATTCTGGATTCAGCTCTTCCCTTATGTCTCAATAAAATAATCTCAGGGGAGATTTCTTTGAGTAAGGCATATATACAACGCTTACCTGGACTCAGAACTTACCTGACCTGAATACTCAGATTATTCAGAGTATTCTGGAGCTTGACAGAGTGATAGATGCACTATAAATGGGTAAGCATAACATGCCTTGATCAAATAGTTTTATGAACTGTTCTATCTTTATCAAATGTTTATCAATATTTTTCTAAAGGTTTGCCTTAATTGTTAGCACCATTACTCAGGCTGTTAAACACTCTTCAATTTTACTTCACCACAATTATGTTCTGATCCAGTTTTATTTGTATGTCACTAAATTTATTTGATTTATTATACGTTATTGCGCTTATGCCTTAAATGCCTCTTTGCCTGACTAAATCAAGAAATGCTGTTTTTTCGGGTTGGTCAGACTTGCATCATATCTTATACATCCTGAGCTGTTGATACATGAAAACATGAGCGTAGTTTTATAATAGCTGACTTAACAAATTCATTGATCAGATAATCTGTTCACAAAGGTGGGTTGTACTTGTGTATTGTTCAAATAAGTGCTAAATTTGAGCAATTAGACACTCGTTAAATGTAAATGTCCCTCGTTTTCCCTCAGGCTGCTGTTCCGGTCAGGATGCACTACCATCGAGCCCGCTGCCCGGTGCAGTAGGAGGGAGTGTGACGTTCACGACTTCAATCGCTTCAACAGAATTAGACACAATCATCTGGCAATTCACTACAGGCTCCAAAGCTGTAGTTACAGTCTTCAATTCTACTAACAACGCTACTACAGGGCCTGAATACAAGGGCAGAATCGATGTGGACACGTTCACTGGTTCTCTGGAGCTCAGGGAGCTGACGCTGAAGGACAGTGGTAATTACCGCGTGAACCTGATAGTAAATGGTACGGAACATACCGGAGAAACTACACTGGGAGTGTATGGTGAGTATAATGCGATGTAACTGTAGCAATGTGTTTCCAAGAAATGGTGTAACTCTTAGCAATATAAGCCATACAAAATGTATGACAGCTGTTTGACTGGGGTTATGGGTATTCTTGAATTGAGTGACACGTTGAGGGCAGCAGGGCAGGTGGAGGTAGCAACTCTGCACATACTGGTAATTGAACAGTGTGGCACCGATGACGGATGCGAGTGTGGATTTGAATATTCAAACAAATTCAGTTTCTGTTCATGGGGCAAAGCCATTCCGCAGTTATACAGTAGGGAGTTGTAAAAGCTACTACATCAATTTTGAAAAATGAGACACTGCATGTAGTCTGTAGAATGTTACCTGGCTGAAACCTGGTCTTGACAAAGCCCATTGTGTCATTTTGGACTCGTGGTCATACTTGGCCGACAAGACAGTGCAAATTTGAACTTGCCTCGTCTATTTAGCTTGCATACATGGCAAGAACCTTTGTTGAAAGAGTCGCTCAAGAGCTCATAAAAGCAAATTCTGAAAGATTTTCACCCCTGTGTTCCCAATGGTGGTTTTAACACCTACCTTATGACTGCACAAGTTCTTATTTCCTTTTGTTACCTAATCTCCAAAGTGTGTATCAAAATAAATCCTCTACATTGTTTTTAAATACATGAGTCAGACGGGTTTTAAAATTTGTTGAGTCACATGGTCTTGTTACGGCAGGAGAAAGCCTGATGCTTATTCATTTACATTCCTGTTTGAATATCCTGAGGTAACAGCAGTTTTATTTAAAAAAAATTTTTTTTTACATCTTTGTCTACTGAAAATGTTAGTGTGAAAAGTATTTAATCAATGTGCCACTGAATGTTTGAAGTGCTTTACGTTCCTGTGTGTACACCTGTTCGCCCTCCTCCTGTAGAGAACATAACTGGGATCAGCATCACAGGTCCCACAGAAGCACTGATCGCAGGTAAGAGCTCTGCCAGCCTGAGCTGTCAGGCAACTGCTGGAACCAACATCTCCAGGGAGTGGCTGAAGGATGGAGACCCACTGTCTCCTAGCAACAGAACCAAATTCTCTGAGGACAACAGCTCTGTGTCCATAGACCCTCTACAAGGCACTGACAGTGGACAATACCAATGCAGACTTACCAACCCTGTGAGCACCGACACTGCCAGCTACAACCTGACCGTCAACTGTGAGTAGAGGGATGATTGGGTTAATTTCTTATTCTATCTCTGATTACCGTGTCTAATACTTTGTTTAATTTTTATTCTGTTAAAACTGGTTTTACTTTTATTAGTCAGCGATTTTGCCACAACATTGCCAGTGGTTGGTTTATTTATTTAAGAAGAACGCTTTTACCTTACATTTAATGTATTCCCATTTTTAAATACTATTGAAATGATATTGAACAAGGATTTATTTGATGTTATTATTAACATTATTTGGAAAGGGCTTTGAATGTTGCATGAGACAAGCACATTTACCATTTATGCAAAGTTAACTGTTGCGTTATTGCTGTAGCACCCTTTTGTTCCCTCCTGTGAGTTCAGGTGAAACTGACTGAATGCCAACTGCCTTGTCCTGTTACAGTTGGACCAAAGAACGTAGTTATAAATGGTGAGGCAGCACCAGAGGTCGATTCGAAACTGGAGTTAATATGCAGCGCAGAGTCGGTGCCTCCTGCTAGCTTTTCCTGGTTGGTTAATGGGACAGCCAGAGCGGCAAACGGCAGTCTCGTCATAGAGAACGTCAGCATTAATGACGCTGGGAACTATACCTGCGTGGCCAGCAATAATGTTACTGGACTGGAGTCCTCTGTAGTCCTGGCCTTGACTGTGACAGGTGAGAGAGTTATTGCCCATTTTTTTATTTTCACCAGTACTTTATAGAAAAAATATATTTGATTTTTCTGAGTTCAAGAAATATTTCATAATTAGCTTGTTCAGAAATTTAAATTTTCATTGCCAAAGCCACATTTTTAAACACCAATATTTTAAACTCATTGTTAAAAATGCATTCATTATTTTCTCTTTTATTGCAGTGTATGTGGCTTCTGGCACCATTCATAGTTGTTACATGGATTTTTACACTCTTACTTTAGCATACTGATGTGCAAACGTCCACAATAACTATATACATTCAGTATTTAACCATTCTGCTGTAAAGGACTGAACTGTACTATTGTGTCTTTGATTCACCAGAAGCACAGTGTAAACTGTTCAGTCTTAATCCACCCCTAACAGAATTTATACGGGATGAAATATACACAAAACTCTGTCAGCACTGAAGATTTTGTGGTGGGTCATTGGCCTATTACTGTACGTTCTCTACACGTTGTGTGTTTTCTGTGGGGTGTACGCAGGGGCCTGAGTGTGTTTCCATTTGTGTTTTTGGTGTGTCCCAGCGCCGGATCCACAGCCAGTCCCTGAATCTTCTCAGTCCCTCTCGGGGGGAGCGATCGCTGGCATTGTCATCGGCACCATAGGGGGAGCAGGGCTCATCGGCGGTGGAGGTTTCTTTGCCTATAAAAAGCTGTTTAAGTGAGAGGTGAGCATTGTTTCGCGTGTGTCTGTTGGGGGGCGCTGTGTCGGGGGGCTGGGGGGCTGTACTGCGGGCGGCTCATTTTCCTCCTGCCCTGAGATTGCTAGGCATTTAGGGGGGGCTAGAGACCTGAGGGCCACCATGAGTTGCAAAGGAAATCTAAAAACATATTCCGGGCACAATGTACCCTAAAAAAAGAAAAATAGTAATAAAAAAATAAGTATTTTATATATATGAGATGAGTGAAAGATAATATTTTGGAAAATGTGACTACATTTAGCATGTTGCCATAAGACCTCCCCAGTAGCACTGTACTGTACTTCAATTCACTGCGTTACTGCACATTTTCTTTATTGCATTGCATGTATCAGCACAACACTGTTTCTATGTTGTTTCAGGGCTCTCCTGCCACAAAGCTGTCTTTTCCTGTTGTTCTCCAAACATACGGTAGGAGGTTGCCGTGTGACCAGGACAGGATATGAAACCCACCCTGTACTTCTGGGACTATGTGATGATGTCGCTAAGGTTCTGTGCATTTTGATGATGCTTGGAGAGCAAGAATGCATTTCTTCCATCTTTCAGCAACTTTACTGACTATTACAGTTGATTTATATTCAGTTACTTTTTTTTTAAACTGTAGCTGCGCAAACAAAATAAGTCTGTGATATGATTTCAATAATGAAGTTAAACAATGGTTCCTTTGCTTCACATTTCTTTATGATGAGGAGAAAATGTTTGTATGAAATGATTGTCTATTCAGTTGTTAGAGTCATTGAATTACCACTTTATAAATCAACAAAGCAGAAGCATGTGATACTGTGAATGAAGCCTCTTCAAATTTTTAATTGTATACACGCCACAAATCAATATTTTTATAAACTTCTTAATTTCCTTTTACAGAATGGAGTTTGCAAGAGATTAACCTTATTTTCATTTACACAAAATTGCAATACAATTTATTTTTGTCAATATTATTATTTTTAAATTCAATTAAAAATGTTATTTTTATTTACAGATTATTGGTATTGTCAAGTTCTTGGTTTTCTAAATAAAATAATCGAATTTTGCTGTAACCTGTGACAATGGTACCATATATTTATATTCATATATTTTTATTTAAGCGCTAAACCATGCTACCATATTGATCCCCATTTTAGGCAAGATCAGATTGTTATAATTCCAGACAAAATATATACAATAAGCTTCATAATGTTTGGGGAAAAGACCTGTACTTCAAATTTTTTCATATATTTTCGCATTTTTATTTACCCGTTTCCTTCATATGGAACGAGGACATGCACTGTTGAAATTCTTCTCTATTGCAAGTTCATTAGTTTGATAGAAAGTGGGAAAAGAATGTCCTTTGAAGAGTTAATCAAGTTATGCTGTATTGCAGAACACAAAAAAAGTTTGAAAGACAGAGGAATAGCAAATAGGTTTATGTATCCTTTTGCTAGGTTGATATGACTTTGTGACTGTGGAACATAACCATAAAGAACAGGAAGTAGGTGAAGCAATCGCCTGATAATGATAAAGAATGATTAAACCAGGATACCTATTTTTGGAAAATCCCACGGTCCAACTGTGCTCTCATAACAAGGGCATACATTGTAAACTTGGGTATTGCATTTTATTGAACTTATAACTCAAAGGTTGGAAGGCACAGTTCTCTTCCGGGAATGAGTCGACAGCTGCCGCGAACGTCACACTCCCTCCGCTTTCGCTCGTTCGTTATCTAGAATCTTTTTTTATGGTGCGCCTAATAGTTTTTTTCCATGCATGTATGTTGTGGGTTGATGGGTACACCGGCCCGGTTAAGCTTACAAAGGGTGAGATTAAATGTGCCCTGCTCGTGTTCACTATGCACCGGCATACATTTGATGACATGATATTAGAACTATCCTAATTTCCTGTATGTACAGAGAGCTTTGTTTAATGGACGACCATGTCTGAAGAATTTGGGCTGGAAGTAGTGATTTTTCACAAAGAGACCAATATAGGATTCTATAGCGACTTTGTATCAATATAGAATGTCCTTACTGCAGTTTCTACATTTCAGCAGCCTGTTAGTCCAGCACGCCTATTTAATTCCCTACTATTTCATAGACCTTGGAGTATTTTTATTAATGTGTTCATTGTACTCACTCTAATGTCGAGCAGGATTGATTCCCTAATGGCATCACCCTTATATTATTGGTGTTACCTGATACTGTAAAAATATTTAACTTTGGCCAAAAAAATAAAAAAACAACAACCAAAAAAAGCCTGTGAGGTAGCAGGGTTGCTCAAAATCCTGTTGCATTGTCTTACTAGTTTTCAGTGTACATGCCTGTAATTCACTTATCACATTCATTAACATTATCTATTTGTTTCAACAAAGATTTCTTAACTTCCTGAAACCAAAGGACAAGAGTAATTGATTAATTATTATTGTATAATTTAATTATTATTTCACAAACCAATTTTATTGTAAGGTGGGTCACAAAAAAATGTATGATTAAAACATCCCGAACATCCATTACATTACATTACATTCATTTGGCAGACGCTTTTATCCAAAGCGACGTACAAAAGTGCATTTTCATGATCGTAGACAACTGCTGAACACGGGTTCAGTAAGGTACAATTACTTATTTTGTACAGCTATTTCTAGCCGAGAACAATGAACACTATCCTGGTCTAACATCTGCAAAGCCAACTAGGCAGAAGAATAAGCTACAGTATTAGGACAAATACAAATTACCAAGAAGTGCAGACATCCGTCATATATACCCGCTTATCCCGGGCAGGGTTGCGGGGGTCGCTGCCTATCCCAGCATGCACTGGCCCTACCCCAGCGTGCATTGTGCGAGAGGCAGGAATACATCCTGGACAGGCCACCAATCTATCGCAGGGCACACACACCATTCACTCACAAACTCATGCCTATGGGCAATTTAGAGTCTCCAGTCGGCCTACCTGCGTGTCTCTGGACTGTGGGAGGAAACCGGAGTACCCGGAGGAAACCCACGCGGGCACAGAGAGAACATGCAAACTCCACACATGACCTTCTTGCTGTGAGGTGACAGTGCTACCCACTCCACCATCGCGCCCCCACATCCTGAACACATTTTTGAATAATGCAGGTCAAGGTGCACACATCAGGCGAAACTGCGTAAAGACAGATTGCCAATGTATCATAGATATGCCTTTTAAATAATAATATTAGTATGCCTTCAATGTCCAAAGGGCCTAAAATTGAAACACGCATGCAATAAAAAATGTAAAGTGAGTTGTAATACAAACATTAGCTGGTGATACGACCCCTCTATCACAGTGCAAACACTCCTGTTTGAATTTCGCCCTTTGGACAGCTAAGCAGGGATAGCTCTTCAGCACATGTCTAATCGGCATACGAGACAGCTCTCAGACTCCCAGCATGCAAACAGGAAAGGAAGGGAATACACAAACCATTGCCAGTTTTTAAGGTGCCATCCTTAATCCGTTTCAGAGGTATGATCTCTGTGAAAAAGCAAGCAAAAACAAGAATTTTGGCCCCGAAAAAGAAGCGTCCTAGTCCTACAAATTTACCTTTCCACGTGGAAGAAGCAGTTTCTCTCTCAATTCCTTCAGAGAAACCTGATAAGCCAAATTGCCTTTCTTGATCATGAGAACAAAATACCAGACTCAGTCAATCAGGAATATATTATTTCTTCTGCACAAGCAGGTGTGTCAGAATTGTACAGTCAAAATAGTCTCATTGGCAGAGGTTAACAGGGTGGTGTTGAATAGAACACAAGACCACAAACTAGGGAACATTCAGGAAAATGTGAATGAGTAGTAAGAGATAAAACCCTGACCCGCTTTCTTTGAACAAAATATATCCAAGTCTTATCACAATAGCTACGTTATCACACTTAGTTATTTTCCTTTGGCATGAAGTCACTTTTCAATCAAAGGCCAATCATACCTGACTCAATGCTCTAATTAAACCTTTGTTTCATGAGTCATTGTGATAATATCTAAACTTAGGGGTGTAACTAGGCAGCTGTTTAATAGGTGACTTAGTTGATGCGCCAGTCTTAACGACTACTTGTATTTTTATTTATTTTTATTTTTCCATAGATTGCGTTGTTGCCGTTCTCGTTGTTAGTGTTAATCAGTTTAACCACCAGGGCCCAAGTTGAACTATGCGGTTGTTCCCTGTATTTGGACCGGTACTTCTCTCTAGGGGTTTCGTCATACTTGTTCCTGGTTATGGTTATACACTTTGTTGTACGTCGCTCTGGATAAGAGCGTCTGCCAAATGCCTGTAATGTAATATAATAATATTATCAGTATAACCGATAACAATTGCGGCGCCCCGGCCACTGTTCAGTGCTCTTCAGCTGTTCGGGCTCTCCGCTGGCGAATTACGTAAAGGAATCGGAGGCAGGCATTTCCCCTGTGACGTGTGTCCTGAGCTTCAGCACCTTGGGGAGGACCGCACCTGCTGGAGGATGGCGCTTCGGCACCCGGGAGAGGTCATCACGTGAGACACAGGGGAAAATTCCAGCCGTGCCTTGTCTCCGGTTATTATGACGACCGACGCCCTTCTGCAGGCACGCAGCACAGAGGCGCGAGGGTGGAAGCGGCAGAGAAAGGCTCTGGCCAGGGGAGGCTGGTACAAGCCGACATAGGATTTGACGACTTCGTTGCCTTTATTCACTGTCTGTGGATTAACCCAGCACTTTGCGAATTTAATAGGCGTTACTCAAATTCGAGATCTCCAGTTATTACTGGTCATAATTTCAATTAAAGAGGTTTAATTTCCATTTAGATGACTACATTATTTATTTATTGAGTTCTGAAACTAAGATATTAACAGTCAAAATGCAATTGTAGATATCTTGAACTGCAGTTATGACTAGTACTTTTTATTTTATGGTCCAGTTAAAATGGGAGACCGTGTGATAACTAAACTGGAGATATCTTGAATTTGAGTTCTCAAAATGCCTTTTGACAATTAATATCTACAAAGAGACGCTCTTATTTTGGAGATATCTTAAATTAGTTGGATTGTATTTATATGTATCTTCAGTCATCATTTTGACTAGCCAAATGCAGTTGTAAAAATAAAAAAACGTGCTCTTTGTTGTAAGGTCCTCGACCGCCGTGTCAGACCAACTTGAACCAGAGTCAAGCGTCTTTGACTGAGTTTTCAATGCTGCAGCCCGTGCGCGAAAGGACCCGTTTTGTCATGCCCTCGTGTTTCGATTGTCATTTCCATTTCCTCGTGTTCCCGTTATTAATGTTCCTTGTGCTTTTGTGTTCCACTCCATGTCTTTGCTTTTCCCCACAGGGTGGGCGTGACCACATCCCCAATTCACTTCCTAATTGATTCCAGCCCTCAGCCATTTTCTCACTCCGCTCAGGTCACATTCCTCACAACCCCCCCCCCCCCCTTATTAGTTCCAATTAGCCAAAGTATAAAGCACGCTTTTCGTTTCAGTCTTTGCCAGATCGTTGATTTGTTGCCAAGCCTCGAACCTAGCATTTCTTGCTTTGAACCGAGCCTAGTAATCATTTCCCCGTACCCCGATTTCTTAGTACCTTCCTTTGTTTCTTTTTTGACAGAACCTTTTGTATTCACTCAGTTTATTTGGTTTATGCACTTTAGTTTCACAGTGTTCCCCAGTCTGTCTTGTCCACGTCTCGTATTGTTTCGTGTTCTCTCTCCTTCACCCTGTTTACCTCCCCAGCTCCGACCTCCCGATTCAGCCCGTCCTTCGCCGGCCTCCCAGTTCCCAGCCCTGTTCCGCCGCCGAAGCCCAAGGAATCCCTTCCAGCACCACGCCAAGCCGAACCCCGGACCACCTCCTCACCATCCCTCGCTGTCCCTGTTCCCAGCCAGCCCTGGTCCCTACCGCCCTCTGTTGTCCACTCAAAAACATCTTTCTGAATTCCCTAAAACTGCTGTCTTTGATTCCTGCGTTTTGGATCCCGCCTAGCCCGAAACGTAACGCGTTTACTATAAATACAGACTATTTACTGTCTGCAATAAGACGACCGTTCCGCAGTCTCATTCCAGATCGCATTCTTGCATATCTTCGACAACGGGCACCTACATTTC